>NC_135910.1:3791964-3924464 GCF_964194155.1 Cetorhinus maximus
GGTTCACAACCGACACCGTGTCACCTGCAAGGTGGCCGGTGTAGGATCCCGCCCGCCCGCAGCCCGGTCCTTGTGGGGCAGACAGGCATCGGCGACCATCTTGCATGGCCACCTTGCATTGGCAGGTGACACAGTGCGGAATAGGAGCCTGGGCGTGCAGGGGGTGACACCAGGAAACACTGCTTCACGCAAAGGGGAGCGGAAACCTGGAATTCTAACCCCCACCCCAACACCCGAGAGAGGCTGGGGCTCAATTGAAAATTAGCTGAGACTGAGAGGTATTTCTTGGTAAGAGATTTAAAGGGTATATGGAACCAAGGTGGCTAAATGCAGTCGAGAGACAGATCAACCGTGATTTTTTTTTCCACACGGCGAGTAGTTAGGGTCTGGAATGCCTCGCCCGTTAGTGTGGTGGAGGCAGGTTCAATCGCGGCTTTCGGAAGGGAATTGGGCGAGCAGCTGAAGGGAAAATAAAACTCAGGGTGACGGGGAAAAGGCAGGGGAGGAGGGCTAGGTGAGTTCCTCTCGCAGGGAGCTGGCACAATCACGATGGGCCGAATGGCCTCCTTCTGTGCTGTAGCCATGCTATGGCGGTACGGTCCACTTGACTGGCGGAGCAGGGCTTGAGGGGCCGAATGGCCTCCTCCTTCCCCTCTGTGCCGATGTAAAGGGCAGGGCCTGGCGATTGGGTTGCACTGTGAGGTTTGCCAGTCACTCTCCGAGTGATTGTGCAACAGAACCTTCCAGGAAAGGGTCTGGTTTCTTTACCTGGAACCTGGAACGAATGCTGTAATCGGCAACCCAGTCCTCTGGCAACTTCCGCGACGCATTCCATCGCGTCACAGGCATGGAGAGCGGAGGTGGAAATGTGTAACTCGCTGAACGCAGGATATTGTAAATTCCAAATTGCCACAAGCGAACATTTCAAAGCATTTGACAAAGTGAAATGCCGGCGAATCATTTCCCAGTCACGGCCAGGAGATGGCATCATAGACATTCTGTGACAAGATGGTTGTCCCCGATTCCCAACTGAGAGAAGCAGTGGCTGGTGATCTCCCTGAAATCTCGTTCACAAGGATCTCTAATCGCTCTCGTTCTCTCTTCACCCCACCCCACCCCCCCACCCCCGTACGTCTGTCGAGTTCCACACTTCTGCTGGTTCTGTTCGCAGGCTGTGTCCCGTCAGGTGGTTGTGGCTGAAACCCTACTCCGGAGGCTCGAGCACACCGACTGAGACTGACACTTGTGTGCGGCACTGAGGGAGAGCTGCGCTGTCAGATGTGCCTCCTGTCTGCTGAGACTTTAAACTGAGGACCCCTCTCGAGTAAGCGACCCTATGGCACTCTTTTGAAGAGGAGCAGGCAACATTTATCCCTCAATCAACACCACCAAAGCCTAGATGGTCTGGCCACGATCACACTGCTGATTGTGGGATCTTGCTGTGTGCAAATGGGCTGTTGTGACTCCCACATTACAACCATAGCTACACTTCAAAAACTGGTTGAATGCGCTTTGTGATGTCCTAAGGTTATGAGAAGTGCTTTTAGTTAAATTCATTCTTGGGATGTGAACATCACTGACAAGCCCTTGAGAAGGTGCTGGGAACTGCCTTCTTGCTCAGCCAGCATTTATTGCCCATTCCTAATTGCCCCTTGAGAAGGTGGTGGGTAAGCTGCCTTCTTGAGCCGCTGCAGTCCATGTGGTGTAGGTACACCCACAGTGCTGTTAGGGAGGGAGTTCCAGGATTTTGACCCAGCGACAGTGAAGGAACGGCAATATATTTCCAAGACAGGATAGAAAGTGGCTTGGAGGGGAACTTCCAGGTGGTGGTATTCCCATCTATCTGCTGCCCTTGTCCTTCTAGATGGTAGATGTCGTGGGTTTGGAAAGTGCTGTTGAAGGAGCCTTGGTGAGTTGCTGCAGTGCATCTTGTAGATGGTACACACACTGCTGCTACTGTGCGTCAGTGGTGGAGGGAGTGAATGTTTAAGGTGGTGGATGGGGTACCAATCAAGCGGGCTGCTTTGTCCTGGATGATGTCTAGTTTTTTTGAGCGTTGTTGTGACTGCACTCATCCAGGCAAGTGGACTGTATTCCATCACACTCCTGACGTGTGCCTTGTAGATATAAGCATGGCGATGATTGCATGGCGAGCTGGGGGGGTCCCACTATAATGCTGGGGGGTCCCACTGTAATGCTGGTGGGACCACTGGAGGTTAGTGTCTGTTCTCAGGTCTTCTGCACTTATGGGGCTAGACCCAGCTCTCTTACTCTGGCAGGAGGATCAAAGATTTAAACCATGTACAGTTGCCTCTCCGGCACTATCTGGCCCCAGGCCAAGTTATGCCCACAGGTAAAAAAGAGGAATTTCGTTTTTTCTCAAGGTTGGTGTTTCGATTTTTCTTTCGAGAAACTTCCTCTCCCCTCGACTTCCTGGTGATTTCAGGAAACCATAAAAACCTCAATTCCCCAGACTGTCGTAATCAAGCAGGCGAAGATCGATACCCTACCCACCATCTTACAGGGAACACCACAACCCTAAAGTTCCCCTCCAAGCCACACACCATCCTGACTTGGAACTACATCATTGTGCCTTCTTCGGTAACGCTCTGCATCTTAACGACAATGTGGGAGCACCTTCAACACAGGAGGTAAAGAGAAAGGCCCCCCCCACCCCCCACCATTTTACCTGGGGCAATTAGGGATGGGCAACAAAGACCAGCCTTACCAATGACTTCGAAATCCCGAGGACTTATTTTTAACTGTTAGCCAGCGGCAACGCTTTTTACCATCAAGGGCAATTGAAAATGTCCGAGTGTTTACCATCAAAGGAAAAGCAGCTATTAATTCCAGTCGGGAATACAGGGGAAGTTTTGTCATCAGGAATGTGGTAAGCAGGTGAGAAATAGCGTCGCTGCATTCCCAGAGTGAAGAAACAGTAAAAACTGGGAAATAGGAATATTGGTCTGAACTGGTCTTGAATACCTTAAACTGAAACGCCAGTAAAAACTGGGAAATGAGAACATAAGGAATAGGAGCAGGAGTAGACCATTCGGCCCCTCGAGCCTGCTCCGCCATTTAATAAGATCAAGGCTGATCTTCTTGTGTTTGGATTTCCACATTCCCATCTCTCCCCGATAACCTTTGATTCCCTTGCCTAACAAGAATCTATCTACCTCTGCCTTAAAAATATTCAATGACCCCACCTCCACCACCTTCTAAGGCAGAGAGTTCCAAAGTCACCCAACCCTCTGAGAGAGAAAAATTCTCCTCATCTCTGACCTAAAAGGGCAACCCCTAATTTTAAAACAATGCCCCTTAGTTCTGGACTCACCCACAAGAGGAAACTTCCTTTCCATGTCCATCTTCTCAAGGCCATTCAGGATCTTATATACTTCAATCAAGTCACCCCTCACTCTTCTAAACTCCAGTGGAAACAAACCCAGTCTGTCCAACCTTTCCTCATAAGACAACCCACTCACTCCAGGTATCAGGATACTGGTCTGAACTGTTTTTCCCTCCTGGGTTTAAGGGAAGGCTGGATAAATACATTGCAGGGCGGAAAGATCGAAGGATGCATCGGTGTAATGCAGTGAAGGGGCCTGGGAGGAGACCCGTGTGGGGCAAAAACATCAGCCAGTGGGGCCAAATGGCCAGTTTCAGGGCTGTAAATTCTACGTCAACACAAAGAACCTCTCCTTTGACTGTCCCAGTTGGTCATTAGGACTGCTGCAGCCAACCTCCTGCGGGGGATTAATTGGGGATTAATAACCCCATTCACACGTGCAATTTGCCAATCCAAATTTGCTCTGAAATTTCCTGCCAGTTAAAGTGTGACATAAAGAAGTGGAGTAAAGTGCCAGTAAAGTGAGGAGGAGTTCCCTAATTTAGGGGCTGTGTTTGTTTTGTCCCTGATTTTGTTAATTTAGTTTATTTGGTTGACTCGAAAAGAGTTAAAGTGAAGAAGTCACACCAATTATCCTCCAATTCGAAAAGTTAAAGTTTGGAAACATCCCAGCTGCCATTCCTTAAGGCACAACCGGTCCAGGAAATGGCAGCGCTTTGATTCTCAATATCGCCGAGACTAACTCCAACGTGCAAAGAAATAGAAAATGACAAATCCAGTCTCAGTGAGGATGAAGCTTTAAACAAAACAGCTCACAGAAAGATAAATAACTTCACTTCACGCCTTGCCTAAAGTTTGGAGCAAAAACTTTGCCCACATTTCAAACTGGCAGGAAATTTGGGCACAGGAGCAACCTGAGGACAGAACCCTCGTGACTCAGCCCGGACGTGTTCATAGGGTCGGGGTGGTGGGGGGGGGGACCATTGCTGGCCGAGAGTGAAAGGTGGAGGCAGTTCGGGTGCAGGGTGATCAATGCCCAGCGACACACTTGCGTCCGAGTTGGCGCCACTGTTTACACCTGGCACTGGTCCACGTCCTGTGGGTCTCTGGGTGCGATTACGCAGGGAATCCCCTCCCCTACAATGCTGAAATTGGAACGCAGCATGCATCAAGGGGAATGTTCACCTCACGATCATTTTGTTGGCGAGCAGCAATTACGGGATTTTACAGCAGGGAGAGAGGCCATTTGGCCCATTGGGGCTATGCTGGCTCTCTGAAAGAGTTCTCCACCGACTCCCATTTCCCCCGGACTCTTTTAGATTTTTCTATTTGCAAACATTTGTCTGCCTCCTATTTCAAAGCCGTTATGTTCCTGTTTTTTGCTGATGTGGAGCTTCAAGTGGACTAATCCATGCTCAAAAGTCCTTTCAGGAGAAGACAATCCATAAAAACATTGAGAGGTCGCAAACAGGCGGAGACCCCCCCAAACCTCCTGACCCTATCCAGATTCGAGCAGGAGACCTTGGAGCTGGGGAGGTGCCACCACCTCGGTCACCCGGCCGCGGAGAGGCTGGGGTGTCAGACGAGGGTAAGGGTGCAGTGCACAGAGGTGAGAGTTTCGGATGGTGCAAACATTCTCGTGTAGTCTCATCATTGATGGGAGCCTCAAAACTGGATTCCCCATTGATCATTGAAAGATGATGACACCATGATGCAGATCTCC
Organism: Cetorhinus maximus; assembly: GCF_964194155.1. Taxonomy (NCBI): domain Eukaryota; kingdom Metazoa; phylum Chordata; class Chondrichthyes; order Lamniformes; family Cetorhinidae; genus Cetorhinus; species Cetorhinus maximus. The sequence goes on from NC_135910.1 coordinate 3,797,034, forward strand.
ATTGTCTCACCAGGGTGCCTGGCATGCACAGTGACAGAGTGATGACTTTAACTAATGACATGTCCCTGTTCTCCCTCAGATTCGCCAGCACCCACTCAATCGCAGGACCCCGAAGGGCCGTCCCTAATGCCAGAGGACCACCAGGCTTCACATGCACCAGCATCACACCCACTCTCTGAAGCAGGCACCAGCGCAGATACCAGCACCTCGGTGGGCATTAGATTGGCAGTTAATATCTTGGTGCACGTTGCTGAGGTCGTTTCACACTCACTTGAGGTGCAGGCGGAGGCAGAGAGTGCCCAGGGAGCTAGCAGTCGGAGGACTGCTGGAGACCAGGATGATGCTGAGTCGAAGGCTAATGATGAGCCTGTGGAGTTGTCCATTAGGTGGCAGATGCTGGATGTCCAGCGATATGCACGGGAGGATCTGGTGAGATCCATGAGGGTATGTGTGCCATGGTCTCCATAGTGGAGGAGTCCATGCGGAGCGTGAGCACTGCATTGTCCCTCATGACTGAGCGCACTGCCTCCTCCATTGAGAGAGCGGCGACTCTGTGGCGAGGCTGCTCCAGGGACAGAATCAGGGGCTCCTGGGGTTGCGCTCATACCTGCAAGTCCTCACAAAGGCAATGACCTCAGGTGGTCAGTGCCAGTCTGGGAGATGGATGAGGCACCCAGTATCCCAGCTGGGTACCCGTCCATCAATAGTGAGCAGGGAGGTCCAGAGTGACCTCACATTGGTGCACAAGCTGCTTGTCATCTCTGTGGGCTCCTCTCAGGGCGCTCTGGATGACGGCAGCAGCTCCTCTGCCCCTCCGCCAGTGACTGTCACATCTGATGAGGCTGCAGTGACTGAGGAGATGCCAGGCGTGGCACTGGCCACTCTTTCCCAGGCGGGACCAGCACAGGCTCCACTGGCCAGAGGATGACTGCCAAGATCATCAAGGCTAACAAGACAGCAGAGTCAGCAGCTGTTTCCAATGCCTGTGCCAGTCAGGGGGGCACCAAGACACAGCACTCGCAAACGTACGTTGAAGGCCCCATGAGCACAAGAGGGACAGGTCACAGGTGATTTTCTGTTCAGTTATGTTTGCTTTATCTAGACTGGTCTGGGAATGAAGACCAGAGAAGGTTATGTAAATTGTTTGGAATTGTCAAAATGAGATAAATTTTGCTTTTATCATAGTGGCCTGAGTATGCTTCACCTTTGTATTTTATTGGTGCAGGGTGCACCAGTATGTAATGCTGGATGTGAGTGGCTCTAAACTTCATTGCACAGGCACTGAGTGGACTTTGGATTCAAATGAAAGGGTCATTTCAGACATCCGGGATGGAGGCGGCAGCCCTGGCATGAGGTGGAAGCAGATCTTGGGCAGCCCAGCTGAAGGAGCGTTGGATCAAGGCGTCCCTGGTGTCCCTGCCTCCCTGGAGGTTACCTAGGCCTGCCTCCACACCCTCAGCATTCTCCTCACCGTGCTCCTCTTCTGACTCACTATTGGATTCATCATCTGTGGCCTGTGGAGCTGCATCAAGATCCTCCTCCTCCAGTGGGTTCCCCCCTTGCCAGTGCCAGATTGTGGAGAGCGCAGCATGCGACCACGATCAGTGACACCCACTCTGGGGGTTATTGTGGTGCACCCCCTGAATGGTTCAGGCATCGGAAGCGCATCTTGAGAAGACCTATGGTCCTCTCTACCACCGTCCTTGTGGAGACCTGACTCGTATTGTAACGCTTCTCTGCCGCTGTTCTTTGGTGGCGGAGAAGCGACATGAGCAACCTCTTCAATGGATAGCCCTTGTCACCCAGCAGCCATCCATCCAGTCGGGCTGGAGCACTGAAGAGTCTCAGCACCTGGGCGTGTCTCAGGATGTAAGCGTCATGTGAACTGCCTGGGTACCTTACACAGACTTGCTGAATCTGCATCCTGTGATCACACACTATCTGCACGTTCATGGAGTGAAATCCCTTCCTGTTGACGAAGACACCCGGCTCACCCACTGGCGCCTTAATGGCCACATGTGTGCAGTCTATAGCACCATGGACACGGGGAACCCAGCAATGGCAGCAAAGCCTCTGGCTCGCTCAGCCTGGCTGGCCTCGTCCATATGGTAAATAATAAAGGTCAGTAGCAGCCCGATCAGAGCTTCTGTCTCCAGCTTGACTGTGGACAGCAGATTGGGAGACTCCATACAGATCCCCCACTGACCCCTGGAAAGAGCCGGAGGCATAGATGTTGAGGGCCACTGTGACCTTCAGAGCCACTGGCATTGGACGTCCACCCACACAGTTGGAGCTGATCTCATCATCAATCATCTGACAAATGGAGGTCACTGTCTCCCTAGAGAGACAGAGCCCCCTTCAGCATTGCACCTCGGTCATATTGAGGTAGCTGCATCACCGCCTGTAAACCCTGGCAGCAGGATAGTGGCGTCTTCTGCAGCCCCTTCCGCCTTGAACTACCTGCTGACCCTGCACTCCTCGTGCCTGCGCCTCTCCTCCCACAGGTAGCTCCCCACTTCTGGCTCTCTCTCCCTCCTCAGAGGAGGTGCCTCCAGCAGAAAGCACAATCCCCATTACCAAGGTCGCGGATGGCTGTCTGATACCTGGAATGGTCGACATGATCAAAATCCTCCGGGGGCCTTGGAGACACCAATGAGTCCTGAAATGAAGCCGGGAAATGCTAAGAATGAAGCTCAGAACTGAGATGAAGCTGTCAAGGTCAAATAAGCAACCAGCAGCAAATATCTCCTAAACTCCTCGTTACTCACACTGGCAATGCTGTTGACCCTTTTTATCCCGCCCTTGGATGAGGTTTTGCAAAATGTGGGCTGCCCCGCCTGCCTGTTTTGCCCGTGCGACGAGCGTGAAATCGCACGAGCAACGTAAGATCAGCTTCAGTTGGGTTTTTAATGGCCTTAAGTGACCTCTTCATTGATGGCGGGTGCGGCTCTGACTCCGCGTGCGCCCGCCGACCTGAAGATTGCGCACATGTGGGATGATCTTGGGACGCTCGCCCGACATCTTGTGGCAGTATTTTCCGCCCGATCGGGTCGGGCACGCGCCCGCTTGCCAGGCCGTAAAACTCTGCCCCGAGTTTTTAGGGCTGTTGGTTGAGGGGTAAATATTGACCGGGGTGTCGGGGGAGAAGTGCCCTGCTCCTCATCAAAATAGGGCCGCGGGATCTTATCCCACCCACCCAAAGGGGGCAGATGGAGCCTCGGCTGAACCGTCACATCCGAAAGGCAGCACCCCTGACAGTGTAGCACCCCCTCAATGCTGCCCCTGACATGTCAACTTTGGATATAGTGCCTTCGGTGTGGGGCTGGAACCCACAATCAGACCAGAGAAGCTACCAACATAATAGGAAGAAGCACATAGCTGTCACCAGACTGATTACTCTCAATGTGGCGGTGAGGGGGGGAGGGAGGGGTCACACAAGACCCATAGCCCGGGTGGTTTTGCGGTAAGTAAGCGAGAGAGGAATTACTGGCAGGCCCCTGTATGTTGTGCATCGTTGGGAGTAGGGCCTCATCAGCCCTTTGCAAGCCAGATATTTCCTGAGGTTGTGCCACGTTTTTAAGACAGTCAAAACTGGTTCGGGAGGAATCTGCTTTCCAGGAAGCCTTTGTTTGTTTCCCAGCTGAGAGGATGAGGGATGACTCGGTTGTGCGAACTGGAGGATTTTTATTTCCCCTTTACGTGGTTGAAGAATCCAGCCTGCGATGGGGGTTTTTTTTTTCTCCCTTGCAAAAACGGATGCGAGACAAATTCCTCTCGGAGAGTGACAGCAGAGACTGAAGGAAGGAAGATGCCGCTTCCTACAACTCGATCCCGAATCAGCTCAGCTCTTTTTATAGGTTTTTCCACAAGCTTTTGACAGGAAGACAATCATTGGATATTGTTTTTCTCCCAAAAGATGTGGAAGTAAGCAGCCTGGGCCCTCCATGAGAACTAAAAGCGTAAATTCATTCAGCTGTGTTGTAAACACTCTTGTTTACCCAGATACCGTTAACCCTTTAGAGTCAGGATTTCCGCTATGACTTTACAGTGTTTACTCTCTGGGTCCTAGGGGAATCGGAGCAATGTAGCCCCATTCCCACTCTTGGAACATGCTGATTCCTCTTCAGGAACCATCTGTTTAGTCAATGGAAATGCTCAAAATCGTTTTGATGGACTGCAAGATGCAAAATGGTTAAGAACATTGGAACAATAGAGTTAGATGCGACCCTAAAGGTAAAACAGAAGCACTAAGTGATCAATTTTCCAGCATATTTACCAGAGAAGATTTAACCCACCTACCCAGCTTATATAGTGACCACTTACCAGACATACTAAACTTCATTATAAGTTTCAAAATTACTGCATGAAATAAACCCACATAACGCTCTGAGTCCAGATGAGATCCCTCTTAAAGTTAGCATCTAATGAACTGGCTCAAATATTGACCAATCTCTTTCAAGAGTCACTCAACACCGGCTACTTACCAGTCGAGGCAAGCTGGCATTTCTGGCATATTCAAAAAAAGGGGATAAAAGTCAACCAGAAATCTACAGGGCGGAATCTATCAGCAGCGTCATTTGCAAATTGCTTGAACATATTATTCATTCTCGTGTCATGAGGCATTTTGAAGCTCACAATATCCTAGTCAGTCAGGTTTTCAGTCGAAAAGATCTACCTAAGCACAGCTTTTACACACTGTTGCTGAGCTAGCTTCAAGTCTCGAAAAAGATAGAACTACTCACATGGCAATAGTGAATTTCCCAAAAGCCTTCAACAAAGTTCCTCATGAAAAGCTCTTGTTCAAACTTCACTATTATGGAATCAGGGGGATATTATTAAATTGGATCCAGCACTTCCTAACCAACAGTTAAAAGCAAAATACTGCTGGAAATCTGAAATAAAAACAAAATGCTGGAAAAACTCAACAGATCTGGTAGAATCTGCCAGAGAGAAACAGAGTTAATGTTTCGAGTCCAATATGACTTCTTCGGAGTGGTGTGTGATGGGAATCATCCTCTTCTAGAGATGTTCTCTCTGGAGTGCCCCAGGGATCTGTGATGGGATCTTTACTCTTCTTGACATAAACGGCCTTCACAACATGTTAAAAAACAGGGGGTGCAGCTATTTGTAGATGACTGCATGGTGTACACATCAGGATTATATCAATTCACTGCAAGACAAACTTCTGGAATTGCAAAAAATTGGTAGGACCAATGGGAGATGGCATTTAATGCCAAAAAATGCGACATCATGTGTGTCAGCAATGAAAAGGATTCACCAACAAGTTCTGTAAACAAATTCACCAGCGAGTGGATACACGACCATATCTGGGGGTTTATCTTAAAAACAATCTCCAACCAGGGTTCCAGGTTCAGTGGATAACCCAAAGCAAACAGGGTACTTGGATTTCTGAGGAGGAATCTTTTAAAATAGCAAAATTACCAAACATTTGTTCACCCAGACCTGGAGTAAGCAAGTTGTGTGTGGGATCCTTATAATGTGGGAGATGTAAATGAGATCGAAACAAGCCAAAGATGTTTTATTTTTAACCTGTCCTTGGGGTATGGGTATCACTATTTATTGTCCATCCCTAATTGCCCTTGTTCAGAGGGCATTTAAGAGACAACCACATTTCTGTGGGTTAGTAGGCAGGTTTCCTTCCCGAAAGGGAGAAGGACATTAGTGAACCAGATGGGTTTTTACAACAATCAGCAATGGTTATATCAGACTTTTAATTCCAGATTTTAATTGAATTCAAATTTCACCATCCGCAGAGTCATCTGTGGTGGGGTTTGAACCCAGGTCCCCAGAGCGTTAGCCTGGGCCTCTGGAATATTAGTCCGTTTTTACTGCCCATATAAATGTTGGTGGAATGCGGTATTAATCTTTGATGCTGACACAAGCAGAAGATAAGGAGTAAGAGCAGGAGTTGGTCCAAAGGCCCATCAAGCCCCCCTGTAGCACCCAATAGGTTCATGGCTGCACCTTTACATCAGTTCCGCCTTCTTGCATTATCCCCAAACCCTCTTATTGCTTCCAAATATCTATTGACCGCTGTCTTGAATACACTCAACAACTGAGCATCCACATCTCTCTGGGGTAGAGAATTCCAAATATTCACAACCCTCTGAGTGAAGAGATTTCCCCTCACCTCAGTGAGTATTTTCCAGCCCCTTATCCTGAGACTGTGTCCCCCCCAACACCAGTCCTCCAGCCAGGGGTTTTCCCCACTCAGCATTTAACCTGTAAAGCCCTCTAAGAATGTTATACATTCCCCTCATGTTGACATTGGCTGAGTTTAGGGATACAGGAAGAGAGCAGAGTATTTATCTCTATGGGTTGGATTTGACACTCTCCTGCCAGTGGGTTTGAAAGTGGGCAGGATGAGGAGGGGCTTCTAGAATCGACAGGTGACTCACCTACCCCACCCCACCAACCCTGAATTTAACAGGGTCAGAGGGGGGGCAGTGGAGGCATTGGGAAGCCCACTCACCCTGGGGCCTATTGAGGCCCTCAGAGCAGAAGGAGGCCCAGGGCCATGGAGGAAACCTGGCAGCGGCTTTAACTGCGCAAGGAGTGGGGGGACCTCCTTTGTGTGTCCCCTGTGCCCATTGAAGGCACACATACCCCTCCCTCACACCCCCATCCCTAGATCACACTTCTCCCTTTGCCCACCCCGGCCTCTCAAACCTGCTCCCCCCACCCCACCTACCCACCCTTCACTGGGGCCTGCCAACCTGACCCCTGCGAAATACCCCCAATTACCTTGGTGTCCGTCTCCACTGATGACCTCCATTGGGGACTGCATGTAGTCCCAGCAGTGGCCACCACTCCCACATGGCGCTGCTGAGACCACAGAGCTGCTGACCATCTGACTGGCTGGTTGCTCTCCAGGGCGAGACTTCCTACCCCGGAGGGGCCAATTCCACCCCCCACCTCCAGCCTATTCATGGTGAATTGGCCATTAAATGACAGGGGGGCAGCCATTTTTCCTGTGGGCGGGCCCTCCACTGACCTCTGACGCAGACAGGATGACAGGACATTGTCTTTCAGGATGACAGCATTCGTCCTTCCAATGCTGCCCTCCGTCAATGCCCTTGCTGCCTCTCAACCACCCCAGGCTGCTGCCACCCATGAAGAGGTGGCACAGCCTGAACCTGGGCCCTCAAAGCCCAGAGATTCTTGAGCGTACCTTGGAAGACCATCTGCAGCCTTCCACTAGCCTCACTGGCACAGCATTGCATAGAAGCAGAAGTACAGTCCAAGTCACACAAAAGACAGGCACCTAAGGGCATCCCATGTGAGTGAAGAGTTCACTCTTGTTTGCAAAGGCCCCACCCTCAGCACCCCCAGCCCGATCTGCCCAGGCAATGGTGCCATTGTTTCGGAAGGCTGATAGTTTGCTCTGTGGCATTCCAGCTGGCAGCCATGGTTACTGTGCCCTCCGCCTGGCAGAGCGGACTAGCCAGCTCCAGAGCGAGCAGCCCTTGTCACCAAGCAGCTGCTCCCTGGTTCTCCGCGCTGGGTCCAAAGCTGAGTTGGGGGAGGGGGGTTGGCAGGGGTGGGCTGTGGCTGACTGGCGCAGGATGAAGGTGTCGTGATTTCTGCCAGGATAGCGGGAATTCGCCGATGTGACATTTTGTGCGTGGTCACACACCAACATGTGTTTGGCTAACCCAGTGCAAGCCCCTGTTGACATGTGGGGCCAGCACTGTGTGCGGCCAATGACTCCCTGCACCATCGGGAATCCCGCTCCCTCTGCTTCTCTCTGCCAAGAGGGAAAGTGATGAAGATCCCTCCTCCGGGCATGCAGGGCCTCTGCCAATTTCCTGATGCGGCGATGTTTGGCAAACTGCGATGCACTGGCAAAGTCCCCTGCTCCCTTCTAGAAGGATCGACTGGTGTAGAAATTGGGGGTGATGGTGATAGCCATCGACAGTGCTGTCCTTACCCTGGTGTGCTGCTGACCCTGTTGGAGGAGGTGGCACATTTCAGTGAGCAACTCCTCAGTGAAAGAAGCCTCCGCCTGGCTCTCTGCCCAAGAATACATAATGAGGCTTGGCTGAGAGCCCAGACATCCACTAGAGCACTTGCATTTATATAGCACCTTTCACAGCTTCAGGGCGTCCCAAAGCACTTTGCGCCCAATGAAACACTTTCGAAGGTGCAGTCACCATGGCAGTGTAGGAAAGGTGTGGCTGCCAATTTGTGCACAGCACGATCCCACAGACAGCAATGAGGTAGTGACCAATCTGTTCTGGTGATGTTCGAGGTGTGAATATTGACCAGGACTCCGGGGAGAACTCTCCTGCTCTGCTTGGAAAGAGCGCCATGGGATTTTTATTTAACCTCCACCCGTGAGGGCAGACGAGGCCTCGGTTTAACCTCTAATCGGAACGACAGTGCGGTTCACCATACCACTGGAGTGACCGTCTGCATGTCTACACTCAAGTCCCTGGAGTGGATTTGTGAGCCTGTGGCATTCAGACCCCGAGATGAGATTGCTACTAACGGAGACACAGCTCACGCTGACTGAGTTACAGACTGCCCAAAACCAAAAGCTCGGTCTGCGGTAAAGACGAGTTTTATTGGGACAAATATTACTTTCAGGAGCAAGGTGAATTGGCAACAGAGCTAGTGAACACAAGCCACCTGACTGCCTCGCAGGCAAGATAGTCCGTGCTTGTTTAAAGTCAGCGTTTCACTTTCTGGAAGACGAGTTTGCACTTGTTCATCTGTACCCGAAGCTCTCTAATTACTGTGGAGCCAGCTCCAGTTCAAAGCTGAAACTGTTGGTGTTTTCCTCCATGTCCCTGTTTAAACCCCCGAGGCCACTTTGCAACAACGGAGCCTGTGCAGGATGCACACGGGTTCCAAAGCAGCCAATGGGGCTCTCACCCGGAACCGGTGACATCAATAACTCTGCCGCCTGGGCGCAATCGCCCCCTCAAACCAATTTTGCGGCTCAATCCAATACCCTTCCCGGCAGAGGGACAGGTGGCCCTTCAGCCCCTCGAGCCTGTCCCGATATTCAATCGGATCATGGTTGTTCCAGGCCTGGACTCCATTTGCCCATCGATGCTCCACATTGTGCTGAGCTCCCCTACCAGAGGAAATAAATTCTCTCCAGCCCATGGTCGGTCTTTGGAACCGGGAACATGTCCACTTTACTTCAAAATGTCCTGTGTCTCCATGTGCACGCCACACCTTTATATATAACACATGCTGACTTTACACTAATTACAGAAATAATTACAATAACGCTTTTACATCTATATAGTGCCTTAGTGTCAAGCACGACTTATTTGGTAACTCACCCCTGACTCAGAACGTTGTGGGCTTGGGTATAAAAACCGAGGCTGACGCTCTGGTGCAGCACTGAGGGAGTGCTGCATTGCTGCACTTACCTTTCAGATGCTTCGTAAAACCCTCTCGGATGGATGTAAAAGATCCCACGGCACTATTTCAAAGAAGAGCAGGCGGGAGTAACCCAGGCACCCTGACCAATATCCATTCCTCAATCAACACCAATATAGAATCTATCTATTCGAAGATAGATCACCTGATCATTATCACATTGCTGTTTGTGGGAGCTTGCTGTGCACAAACTGGCTGTCGCGTGTCCTACATTACAATGGGCAACGTGTGACTGCCTGAGCTGTTTCGCTGAGGGGTGAATATTGTCCAGGCCACCGGGGAGAACACAGCTGAGCCTCTTTGAGATGGTACCACTGGATATTTACTACGTCCGGCTGGGAGGGCCAGGCAAAGTCCTGGTTCAACAAAAGACATGATTAGACCACAGCGGCACTAATGCTGACAATTCTGATCAGCATTTCATTAGAAAAAAATAGCTACAGAGGCACTGGAGAGGGTGCGGAAGTGATTTCCAAGGGGGTATCAGGAGAGGATGAATGAGCTGGGCCTCTTTTCCCTTGAAGAGAGAAAGCTGAGGGCTGGTTTAATAGAGATCTCTAAACGCATGACGGGTTTTGAAAGGGTGTTGTGGGGACCCGTCTCCTTGCCTTGCCTACGTTTACAGAGTGGGGTCCCTCAAGGTATATAAAACCAATTATCTCTCTCTCACGGAGGGAGATCCTTTGCGGACTGTGGCTAATTACCTTTACCTAGTTCTCACAGGAACAAGACCTCAAAGTAACTCCATTGGCTGTAAAGTGCCTCGCGACTTTCTGAGGTGGTGGCAGGTGCTATATAAATGCAAGTCTTTTCTTTAAAGCTGGATTGCCCAGACCCTACCCCGCACACCAAGCCCTGTTCACCTATTTTAGCCCTGTCCGCAATGGCTGGGCTTTAGCCCCTCTGTCACCCAGTGCCTGCGTTTTAAAAATCCTCATTAGTGACCCAAGTCACGGAGCCACTTTCCTGAGCACTGTCAGGCAGGAGGATCACCTGCTCCCTGTGCAGGCTGGACTGCGGTGAGCACATTGCCTGTGATTTCCCAATCGTTTATATGTGGAAAGAAATGGGTTTTTTTTTTTGCAGAGATTCCATGCTTGCACTTGCTGTGAGCTCCAGCGATTTGCAAGACACTCCCCGCTGACTGATGGATAGAGGGCAGCTGTTTGATCTTGGCAGAGTTCAGAAATAAATGATGCCTTTCATGGATTGAAGCTTATTGAAAGCCAAGCTCGCTCACACTTGGGCCCACAGTCTCCGGCTCCTGGTGTCAATAAGTCCAATCGCAATTGAAGGGATATTCAGCGCTCAACATTCACTCCCTCCTCCACCGACGCACAGTGTGTACCATCTACAAGATGCACTGCAGCAACTCACCAAGGCTCCTTCGACAGCACCTTCCAAACCCACCACCACTACCATCTAGAAGGACAAGGGCAGCGGATAGATGGGAACACCACCACCTGGAAGTTCCCCGCCAAACCACTCACCATCCTGACTTGGAAATATATCACCGTTCCTTCACTGTCGCTGGGTCTCCCCTTCCTAACAGCACTGTGGGTGTACCTACTGCACGTGGACTGCAGAGGTTTAGGAAGGAGGCTCGCCACCTCTTTCTCAAGGGCAATTAGGAATGGGCAATAAAAATGCTGGCCCAGCCAGTGATGCCCACCAAAGAATATTTTTAAAAATCAACAGGACTCGCAAATCACGAGCTTTCCATCATCATCACTCCAGCTTTCTTCTACTGCTCTAAAAGGAAGAACGTTATATGGCATCTCTCACATTAGTAAACACTAACACAAGCAACATTTCTGTACAGTCAGTTTATGTACAGCATTGTTCTACATACGAACAGCAATGTGATAATGACCAAATCATTCCTTTATCTCGGTGACATTACTTGAGGGATAAGTCTCGACAAGAACACTGGCGATATCTTCCCTTACTCGTCTTCGAATAGTACCTTGGGATCTTTACATCCACCTGAGAGGGGGCAGGTTTCATGTCTCCAATGCAAAATGGCATTCAAGATGACACCTGGAGTGTCGGCCTAGAATTTGCGCTCGAGACTCTGGGGGACGCGAGTGTGCAGCCACACTGAGCCACCAGGAAAACATTTGTCAGGCCGATCGTACATTTGTTACAGATGTAGATCGCTTCCTATTGTTAAAGCAGGTTACATGGATTTCAGTTTGTGCGTCCCTGCCGGGGCTAATGTCTATCTCCTGAAGCAGGCTCTCCGCAGCTCATGAAGCAACTTTGGCCCATTGACCAGAATCGGCAGAGACCCTGCATAGAAGGGCTGGCTTGCTGTCAAGGAAGCCAACGCAGCTGTAAAAGTACCGCCTGCATCCACACAGAATATGTGAAGCACAAAAAACCTGTGCTGGCTGTTTGATGATAGGAGCCTTGTCCTTACTTTGGCCTGAAGGCAATATCTGAGTGAGTGTTATCTATAAAAGCCACAATGCAGGTGGTGTCTTAAGCAAGCAGCGTGTAGCCATTGGGATCGTGGGATATAAGCCAAGCAACGAAGTTGTTGGCAAACAAATAGACCACACGGGCTCTTTGTGCAGGCTTGATTAACCAGTTAAAGGCACATCAGCCAAACAACAGTGATACTTTCTGATGTTAACATAGAGGCAGCAAGAGGAGAGAACGAGGAATTAAATAAGTCCATGAAGACATTGCACTTCTCTATATAACATCTTAATATGTTCGAAAGCATCCCACAGACACAAATTGCTCAGGAGTGCAGCCACCATTGTTCAGTACAGCAGCCCTTTTGTACACAGAAGGATCCCACAAAATAAATGGCCAGTTATGCTGCGCTTTATACTGGCTGAGTGAGGGGTGTTGCATGAGAGCACACTTGGCCTTTTGCAATTCGAATCTTTAGCCTCCACCCAATTGGACAGACAGCTCCCTGACTTCACGTTTCACTTTCGACACTGCAGCACTCCCTCACATTAAAACCACAGCCTCCTAGCTCAGTTCTCTCAGCTGAGCGACACTGGCCAACTGTGGGCTGAGGAGACTTCAATTTTCAGGAATAGGGAAGGGCAAGCCACAAATCTCAACCATAATGAGAACTTATCAATGAATAGTCGGTTCATTGTTAAAGGTACTGAATTCAACCAGACCTGAATCTCAAACAATGGCTTGACCTCACCGAGTGGAAGTCAGTAGAACTCCGAATCTGCTATCTTGGTGTGTGACCCCTGCAGTGTGACTCACTCTCTTTGTCATCCTGTTTATTTCACAGGGGAAAAAAAAATCCAATTGTTATACCCTGAAAACCAAGCCGAGTTTTTACATTTAAAAAAATAGGCATCAGCCCGATCGGTTCGGCTGGGGTTCTTGTTACCGAGAATGTGTGAGAGAGCCAGTGTGGTTTTTCTACTTCCTGATGTGACATTGAACAATATTCAGGAAGGCCCCCGGTCTTCACCTTGGCCCTCAAGCAAGTTCACTAATTCCAGTTGGGGCTTGCAGTAAGAGAGAACAAACTTGCATTTAAATAGCGCCTTTCACAACCTCATACGGCACTTTCCAGCCAATGGTGTAATATAGAAATTGTAGCCGTGTAGGAAATACAAAACCAATTCAAACACAGCAAGGTCCAGCAAACAGTACTGACTAGATAGTCTACTTCAGTGACATTGGTTGAAGGATACATATTGATTCAAGGCTAGAGAGAACTTTCCAGCTCTTCTTCAATATAGCCTTAGGATCTTTTATTTGTACCTGAGAGGGCAGATAGTGTCTTAGTTTAATACCTCATCTAGAAGACAGCACATTGTGACAGTGCAGCACACCCTCAAGCACTGCGTCGGAGTGTCAACCTAGCACCTGAGCACAAAGGATCAGGCTGAAGCATTTGCAACCACCTTCAGTCAGAAGTGCCGAGTGGATGATCCATCTCGGCCTTGCCCTGAGGTCCCCAGCCTCACAGATGCCAGTCTTCAGCTAGTCCGATGCACTCGTGTGATATCAAGAAAGGGAGGGAAATCTGCTGCCCTTACACACCGAGATGGTTACCCCTGAAATGGCCTAGCAAGCCACTCAGTTGTGACCAACTGCTACAAAGCCTAAAAGGAATGAAACCGGGCGGATCAACAGGCATTGGACTGAGGCATTGGGAATAACAATGGCACAGGCAGCCCTGTCAACCCTGCAAAGTCCTCCTTACTAACATCTGGGCCCATTCACAACTCCTCAGACACTGAAGCAGTCTGTGTTCAAATGCAGCAAGACCTGTACAATATCCAGGCTTGGGCTGACAATTGGCAAGTAACATTCGTGCTACACAAGTGTCAGGCAATGAGCATCTCCAACAAGAGAGACTTTAAAGATCTCCCTCTGACCTTGACATTCAATGGCATTACCATCACTGAATCCCCCACTATCAACATCCTGGAGGTTACCATTGGCCAGAAACTGAACTGGACTAGCCATATAAATACTGTGGCTACAAGAGCAGGTCAGAGGCTGGGAATCCTGCAGCGAGTAACTCACCTCCTGATTCCCCAAAGCCTGTCCACCAACTACAAGGCTCAAGTCAGGAGTGTGATGGAATACTGCCCACTTGCCTGGATGAGTGCAGCTCCAACAACACTCAAGGAACTCGACACCATCTAGGACAAAGCAGTCCACTTGATTGACACCCTTCTAAACACATTCACTCACTCCACCACCGATGCACAGTAGCAGCAGTGTGTGTACCATCTACAAGATGCACTGCAGGAATTCGCCAAGGCTCCTTAGACAGCACCTTCCAAACCCACGACCACTACCATCTAGAAGGACAAGGGCAGCAGACACTTGGGAACACCGCCACCTGCAAATTCCCCTCCAAGACACACACCATCCTGACTTGGAAATATATCACCGTTCCTTCACTGTTGCTGGGTCAAAATCCTGGAACTCCCTCCCTAACAGCACTGTGGGTGTGCCTACACCACATGGACTGCAGCGGTTCAAGAAGGCAGCTCACCACCACCTTCTCAAGGGCAACTAGGAATGGGCAATAAATGCTGGGCCCAGCCAGCGACGCCCACATCCTGTGAACGAGTAAAAAGAAATAGCTATGTCCCTAACCAAGCTGTTCCACTACGGTTACAACACTGGTATCTATCAGCAAAGTGATGGAAGGTGTCGTCGGCAGTGCTATCAAACGGCACTTACACAGCAATAACCTGCTCACCGACGCTCAGATTGGGTTACATTAGGGACACTGCTCCTGATCTCATTACAGCCTCAATGGACAAAAGAGCTGAACTCCAGAGGTGAGGTGAGAGTGACTGCTCTTGACATCAAGGCAGCATTTGACCGAGTGTGGCATCAAGGAGCCCTTGAAAAATTGAAATTAACGGGAATTGGGTAAAACTCTTTATGGTCGGAGTCATACTTAGCACAAAAGAAGATGGTTGTGGCTGTTGGAGGTCAATCATCTCAGTCCCACGACATTGCTACAGGAGTTCCTCAGGGTAGTGTCCTTGGCCCAATAATATTTAATTTTTTCATCAGTGACCTTCTCTCCATCATACAGTCAAAAAGTCACTGATGATTGCACAATGTTCAGCACCATTCACAACTCTTCAGATACTGAAGCAGTTCATGTCCATGTGCAGCAAAACCTGGACAACATTCAGGCTAGGGCTGATAAGTGGCAAGTAACATTTGTGCCACGCAAGTGCCAGGCAATGACCCTCCTCAACAATCAATCGCCCCTTGCCATTCAATGGCATTCCCATCACTGAATTCCCTCCATCAACCTCTTATTGACCATTGACCAGAAACTGAACTGGACCAGCCATATAAATACTGTGGCTACAAGAGCAGGTCAGAGGCTGGGAATCCTGTGAAGAGTAACTCACCCCCTGACTCCCCAAAGCCTGTCCACCATCCAAAAAAAAGCCACTGCATCTCTTTCCAGAGCTGCTTCGCAAAGGAATATTCCAGGAGAAGGTGGGTGACAGCCTTTTCCCCCATCGCTGCCATTTCGAGGGCAACGTGTGGAGGGGATAAGGCCCAAGGTGTGCAGGGAGGGCCTGACAGGGAGGGCCCTTCTCGCCATTAGCCAAGCTATGTCTTGGAGCACGTTTGATAGTTCTGACTGAGTGCAAGAGTATCAGCTGACTATTCCATACCATTCCCTGTGCTCCAATGTGCCTAATGCCCAGTCTCTGAACACAAGCCAGAGTGTCCATTTCTTTCTCAGACCCACATTCCCCGGCACACAGTGACTTGGCCTTTAATCCTTTGCCTCTGTTTGCTGAGCAGGGCCTTGTTTGTTTACTCTGGTGTTAGGTGTGTTTGAACAATTTCTAAAAGGAACAGCAGTCCCAGTTTCTCACCAGCCAAAGAAAACACCTTTCAAAAGCCCCCCTGTGAAGTGGTAACAGGCTCAGGGAGCTGGGGAGCTGTTTGCAGCTTGTGATTTACTCTTTTCCTGTGAGTTGTTTGCTCATCACTCTACACTGTTAAAGTGAGAACGATCACATTACACTCGAGCTGGGGGCAGTTTGGCAGTTACCCGTTTGTCTAAAGAGATCTTGAAACTAATGCCTTGCTCAATAAGAGTGCAGGTTTCTTGGTGGGGAGACGTTTTGGGAGCGAGAGAACATTTTTATTTCTTATTCACCAAGGTATGGTGAATATATTTTCAGTGTTTAAAGGGTGAGCTCAGGCCTCCTCCTCCCAGTCATTTGGCAAGTTATCTATTGCCCCCAAGTAATGCCACCTCTGCCCCCATCCATATATCCTCATCCCATCACACCCCAGCCATTACTCCCCAACCTGTCCCTCCCCAACATCCCGCCCCCACTCGCCTCTCCCCCACCCATCACCCCCCATCCGTCTTTTCCCCACCCGTCACTCCCCCACCCATCACCCCCCATCCGTCTTTTCCCCACACACCACTTTCCCACCCATCTCTCCCCCACCTGTTACTTCCCCACTCCTCTCTCTCCCATTCATCTCTCCCCCATACATCTCTTCCACATGCATCTCTCCCCCACCATCACTCCCCAAACCACCACTCCCCCCCCCCGGCACTCTCCCATCCATCTCTCCCCACTCACCTCTCCCCCATCCATCACTCCCCCATCCATCTCTCCCCCACTCACTTCTCCCCCAACCTGTCACTCCCCCACCCATTATTCCCCCACACGTCTCTCCCCACCCGTCTCTCCCCCACCCAATAATCCCCCACCATCATTCCCCCAGCTGCCTCTTCCCCACCTGCCTCTCCCTCACCCATCACTCCCCCACCCGTCACTCCCCCACCCGTCACTCCCCCACCCGTCACTCCCCCACCCGTCACTCCCCCACCCGTCACTCCCCCACCCGTCACTCCCCCACCCGTCACTCCCCCACCCGTCACTCCCCCACCCGTCACTCCCCCACCCGTTAGCAGCAGCAAAGGCAGAGGGGGAGTTGCTGATGAACCTAACTGGGAGCCTGTGACCTTTGCTAAGAAGAACGTTCATTCTGTCAAATCCTAGGGGAGCGTTTTCTAACAGACAGTAACTGTCCAGTCTCTCGTCTAATATCCTCAAGCACAGCTTTATCCTGGAGATATCAAACCTGCACCATTCCGCGATTGCATTGTGGAGTTGTGCGATCACACCTCTGTCATGCCAGGTAACCTGGGTAGCATGGCGTTGCCACGGTTACCGTGTGCCACACTTGGATGAACGGGCAGATCTGTGGGTGAGCAGCTGAGTGGACCAGGTAGGTGGTCATTCAATGCAAGCTGTTGTTCCTTTTGCTTCGGACATAGTTTGAGGATCCTGATTGGATGTTCAAATGAAAATAGACTCAGCAAGTGCTCGGGCTGAAATGAGAGGGAGGGAATGGTGTGCGATAGTGGGGAGACAGGAAAAGGCTAGCCTGCATGCTCGACATTTACAATGAGGTGGCACTCACCAGCCTTCCCCATTTCTGCCCTTCTGGACTGTGGTCTTCTCTCCAAAGAGTTTAGCAGGACACACAGTGTGGACACAACCACCTCGGATGAGGTACTTGGAGGAGGCAAGAGATTCAGAGGTGAGAGTAATCTTAAAGAAACAGTTTGCTTAACATCAGAGATGGGAAAGACGCTAGAACGTCGGCTAAGAGCTCAGAACCAAAATACTTCAAACCAGAGCATGTGATCTCAAAAAAGCCTATGGCTCAGTGGGTAGCACTCTCACCCCCTGAGTCAGGAAAGCTGTGGTCTCAAGACCCACTCCACATAACCCAGGTAGGCACGGCCGTGAAGGAGTGCTGCACTGTTGGAAGTGCCAGTTTTATGGATGAGGTGCCAAACCGAGACTTTGGGCGGAATCATCCCAGGTTTGCACAAAGTGCAGTCATGGACGAATAAAAAGTGGTTTTACCGGCCGGCCGCAATGGATCGTCCCATTCCCGCCTCATTAATTATGCAGCCACAGGAAACACGCCAGCTCACTGGCACGTGCTGACTTGCCTGCGATGCCACTACCTCACACTGGGCGCCATATTTAAACTGCAGCCGCGCGCACACTTCTCAATTCTTGCAGCCCAGGAATACTCCGGTGAAGACATGGCCCCAAAAGCCAATAACAGTGCAGCCCCCACCCGCCTCTCCGATTCAGTGACGCATCCCTGGGATGCCTTCTGGACACCAGGGAGGCAACCGCAATGTCCTCTACCCTCGCTCTGGCTGCAGGAGGCCCATCAGTCTCACCGCTCCGGCTTGGGAGGCGGTGGCAGGGGTGGTCAGTGCCAATGCTGCACAGAAGAGGTTGACCATCCAGTGCAGAAAGAGGATGAATGATCTCATCCGTGCCCCCAGGGTAAGGCAACCATCTCATCACTGTAAACTCACACACTCACAAGCCCATCACACATTCACTGGCATCTCACTCACTGCCAGCTCAAGGGACATCACCACTCACTCTCTCACACACACCCTCACATCTCCATCTGGCCTCATCTCCTCTGGAGGCTGCCTCCTCAGCCCTCACCCTCTTGAGGCCACTTGTAACATGTGCCCCCACACACACCCTGGGATACCCCCCTTCCCCAGTACAGCCCTCACCCTGCAGCCATTGAAAAGACACCCCCGCCTTATGGCTGATCTGGTAGGTAGAGACCTGCCCGCGAGCCCCGCTAAAAGTGATGTGGTGCTGCCTGTGAAGCCTGGCGCTGATGCCCACGAGTGCTGCCCGAAGCAAGGTAGGGAAACAAACCTCGAAGTCCCGAGTGAAGTGCAGCTCACCAGGTGCAGGTCGCTTGTGTACAGTTGTGAAACAGGTCGGTGTGATTGCCGGATGATCCAGCGTGAGGGGATGATTCCGGTGAGCAGGGCCTATATTGAGATGCTAAAGTATTGAAATTCAGCTCCCGGATTCCGGTGGTGGGAAACGCGGCCCACCATTGACGGGGTGGAGTGCTCGATCGCAAACCAGTCCCACAACAGCATGCAACCGATTTTTGGCCTTCTGGTCAGATTGTCATATTGCCATAATGCAGGTAGAGGCCCACCATTATTGCCCAATGCCCACAGGGCTGGCAAATTCTGGCCTTGTCTGTTCTCTCCGACAATCCCATGGCGCGATTGTAAGGAGAGCAGGGCAGCTCTCCCTGGTCCCCTGGCCAATATTTATCCCTAAATCAACAAGAACAGATCATCTGCTCATTATCACATTGCTGTCTGTGGGAGCTTGCTGTGCACAAATTGGCTGCTGCATTTCCTACATTTCAATGGTGACCACACTTCAAAAAAGTGCATCATTGGCTATAGGGCACTTTGAGATGTCCTCAGATGGTGAAAGGTGCTAGCGATTGACCACCTCATTGAGATACCAGAGGGCGGCCAATCCCCTTACCACCTTAAACTGAGATAGGATCAGCAGCGGGAGAAGGGAAGTGTCACAATTTGAGTTGTGGGGGGCGCGGGGTGGTGGGGTGGGAAGTGGGGGGATGAAGAAATGAATTGGGTTTTACTATATCACTGGCAATGCTGGAAGGTGGTTATATTCTCCACTGTATGATTCTACAATCGATTGTCTGTTGGCAATAGCAGTAATGTGCATCCCCAGTAATCCCCTCCAATGGAGATATTCCGGGATTGACTCTGTCCTGTCCACTGGGCTTTCTTTGATAATCACGCTAGCAAACCACGGTCAAACACTGGCTGACCCGTGCAATGTCCTACCCAACAATTCTTATACCTCGAAACGTTAACTCTGTCCCTCTCTCCACAGATGCTGTCAGACCTGCTGCGTTTTTCCAGCATTTTCTGCTTTTTCATTCTTAATACCTCTCCTGTATCCATATTCAGATAAAACACCAATACTGGCTTGCCTGTTCTCCTTTGAGATGGGGGTCACTGACAGGTTTAGGGAGCCTCAGTGGCTGTATTTTAAAGCAAAGTCATTAACCCTTCGACCCTGGGTCCCTCTGCAGCCTTAATTGAACACCATCTACTGTGGCTTATTATTAACAGAGCAGGAGTAACTCGCACTGACAACATTTCACATGCTGAAGAAGGTACATTCATCTGCATCGCAGTTACTTGGGGTCAGTGAAAGCTGAGACCCAAAGAGAGACCTCCCTACACATCCATAATTCAACAACTAACCAACCGTTATCTTGTGCTGTGTAAACTAACCCCTTCCCCAGCTCGCACTAGCTCCCATCAATCACAGGGTTATACTGGGTGATTCTGTCACTCGGTTTACGGAGGTGCAGGGGGTAACCTGATAGTGCGGTGTGAGGCTGGTGGGCATGTCATATTCTCAGAGTACAATCGGGCAGTTAGGAGTGAAACAAATCCCAGCCCAGACAGATAAAAAAAACCCTTGCGCCTGAAGTCAGAACTCAAAATATCGGGACTTATTCCCTGGGACCCAGGAGACTAAGTTTCCACTCCGGTCCGGAATGCTTGGGACTGAGTCAGTTCTGGATACCGTAGTTTACTGGATTATAGAATGGTGTTCGAATGCCTAACCAGAACCAGAAAACAATATTGAGATAAATATTTACTTGAAGCACAAAACCAGTGATAAAACATATAGGAAAAAACAGTAAAACTCGGAAAAGACGGGGGCCAGTAAAACTTGTCCAAATCGGCCTTGGATACCTTAGAGTGAAACTCCAGTGTTACCGGTGCCAATATTACTGATTCTTACTGGGATTTGAGAATCTTGAACTGGTTTTTTTCTACTGAAGCAGGGATAAAAAATGTTTTACTTATCCAATTGCTGTATCTTTCACGTTTCAGCTCCCAATGTACTGCACTAAAACCATGCTGAGGACACAGGAAATGCTTTAGCCTGTTCAAAATATCTCCGGACAATTGGTGTTTCCAAACAATAGAGGTATTGCATTGGGCAGCTTTTCAAAGTATTGGAGAGGGCGATTAAATTGTTCGTTCCACTGCTTCCCAGGGAACTCGAGGTTATTACTGAGAGAAATCTGGCTCTTAGGGAGAGCTGTCCTGCTCCAGGTGACAGGGCCTTTTACGAGAGGTGACCTTATTGAAACGTATAAGAGGGGACCTAACAGGGTGGACGTTTCCCCCTGTGGGAGAGACTAGAACTAGAAAAGGCAGTTCAGAAATAAAGGGGATCTCCATTTAAGACGGAGATGAGGAGAATTTTTTTTCTCTCAGAGGGCCGTAAGCCTGTGGGATTCTCTTCCCAAAGAACGGTGGAGGCTGGGTCATTGAACTTATTGGGAGGGGGGAGTGCGGAGTGAGCAGAAAGTGGAGTTGAGGCCACAATCAGATCAGCCACGATCTTATTGAATGGCAGAGCAGGCTCGAGGGGCTGAATGGCCTTCTCCTGCTCCTGATTGGTGTGCTGGCAGGTCCACCTGAGGGCAGGTAGGATTTGTGGCTCGGGCACCTTCGACGGGGCAATTTGGCGCCCGGCGTGAGGTTTTTTGTCCTGAGATAAAAGCAAATTACTGCGGATGCTGGAAATCTGAAGCAAAAACAGAAAATGCTGGAAACGCACAGCAGGTCTAACAGCCTCTGCGGAGAGGGAAACAGAGTTAACGTTTCGAGTCCGTGTGACTCTCCGAGTTAACTCTGTCTATATCCTGCCCTTACTGCCTTTGCGAAGTGGGATTTGAACCCGCGACATTCTAACAATTGAAGGTGAGATTGGTGCCCACTAGCTACGTAAAGAAGAAATGTACACCCTGTGCTGACACATCGGGTTAATAGAATGTGGGGAGCTTTGCTCTAAGTGACTTTGAGCGAGGAACCCAACCAAGAGAATTGAGAAAGGATGAAAATTTTAAAAAAAACAAAATACTGCAGAGGCCGGAAATCTGAAATTCAAACAGAAAATGCTGGGAATACTCAGCAGGTCGGGCAGTCTCTGTGGAGAGAGAAACAGAGGTAATGTTTCATAGGGTCGCAGGAGGGAATCTTGCGGAGGTGACAAGGTTCCGGCCTTTTGAAAGATCCATGTGCACAGCGGTCAAACTCTTCGACAAAGAGGAGGGAGTTCCCCTGATCTGTGGGCCAACATTCCACCCTTAACTAGCACCGTCAAAAACCCATAGGCTCCCGCCTCCGTGGGAGGTCAAGGGTTATGGGGGTCAGGCAAGGAAGTGGAGTTGAGACCACAATCAGATCAGCCATGATCCTATCGAATGGCAGGGCAGGCTCGAGGGGCTGAATGGTCTACATCTGCTCTTAATTCTTGCATTCATGTATGTAGCATTGTCACTGTAATGACGCACTTCAATGCTGTGTGCAAATTGACTGCACCTTTTAACTATCTCCTGACAAAGGGAGTGTACTGCAGCCTGTGTAGACGTGGTGAGTCCCAACTCTTTAGTCAGCAGCTCAGGGCCAGACATAAGCCCAAGATATGAAGTGTCTGCTGTGGCTCAATGCTAGCATTTAATCAAAAAATTGTGGCTTCAAGACCCTCGGTAGAGACCGGCAAATTCTAGGTTGACACTCCTGTGTGATACTGAGGGAGTGCCACATTGCCAGAGGAGCCATCTTTTGGATGAGGTGTCAAACCAAAGTCCCACCTGCCCTCTCAGGCGATCCAAAGGTTCCCGTGAGATGAATCAAAGAGTAGAAGAATCCTTCCCAATGCCCTCACCCAAGAGGTTAACTCATTGCTACGTGTGGAATCTTGCTGTGTGCAAAGTGGCTACTGTGTTTCATTTCAAAAGCACTTCACTGGTTGTGAAGTGCTTTGGGACATCCTGAGGGGGTGGAAGGTGCTATATAAATGCAAGCTGTTGTTATATTAATAGACACGCCATATCTTTTTTTGTGTTGTACCTGCTAAGTGCTGGGAAAGCAATGCACTTGTGAAACCCTCCGCTCCCTCGTCTGCTATTTATAGTTTCTAACTTAAACCGCACTCTGACTGAATGTTTATTCCTCCCCCTTCTCAAGTCCAGGCTTGTGAGACAAGTGGAACAATAAAAGTTCACAAGATTACCAGATGTCATGTTTGTACAGTCACAGTCCAGTTTGTAGGTGAGGTGGCTGTTACTGAACGCGAGAGAGAGAGAGAGAGAGAGAGAGAGAGAGCTAGGTGAAGCTTACAGATGTCACACACTGAGAAAAAAAAATAGATTGGTCATCAAAATAAAATTGGACAGTCTGGCGCAAAACAACATGGCCTTTTATCCCTTTTTGTGCTTGGCAAAGGGCGATACCTCTAATCAGAGGCTGTTTTCAATCCCACAGGAACCTGGTGCTGCACCTATACTCAGCCCTTGCACTGCAAGGGAGATCATTGGGTCAAGTGCTGGCACCTGCACCATACCTGCTGCACTATTCCTACACCGATTATCCTCGGTTAGGCTCACTCGCCGTGGCCACAGAAAATACAAATCCCCATGGGAATGTTCCAAGATAGATCGCTCTGCATCCACCTCAGGGAAGTCTCATTTCCTTGACGCGTCTGGAGTGTGTCCTTCCTGTGTACTGTGTCTGTCCCTCTCCAGTAGTACACGCCAAGCTGCAGAAAGTGCCACCGTTGCTGGGAACAAAGCAGGGACACTAGGTGCCTTCTCTGGCTCTGGGAGGTCGTGCTCTCGCTTCTGGGTCGTAAGGTCATGGGTTCAAGCCCCGCTCGGTAACTATCCCTTGACCAACATCCCTAAACGCAGGCTATCTGGCCGTTACCACGTTGCTGTTTGTGGGATCTTGCTGTGTGCAAACAGGCTCCAGTGCTCCGTACATTGCATCCCTTCAAAAATAGCTCATTGGCTGGGAACATGAAAGAAGCTGTTCGAATGTGAGTTCTTCCCTTCCAACTGTCGCCTGCTTCTCTAGTCGCAGCCACTGATTGGGCTCATAGCAGGAAGGGCTCCCTAATGCCCCTTTAGGGAGGTAAATCTGCCGCCCTTACCCGGTCTGGCCTACATGTGGCTCCAGGCCCACAGAAACATGGTTGACTTTTGACTGCCCTCTGAAATGGCTTAGCGAGCCAATCAGTTCAAGGACAATTAGGGATGGGCTACAAATGCTGGCCTAGCTAGTGACACCCACATCCCATGAAGGGACAACAAAAGGAGTGTTTTACGGCCAGCGGAGTGCTTTTGAAGTGAAGTCCCTATTATAATGTGGGAATGGGGCAAGGACACTAGGAAAAACTCCAGAATAGTGACCCCCCCCTGATCTATTAAACCCACCTGAGAGGGCAGACATCTTGGTTTGACGCCTTATCTGAAAGGCAGCACCTCTGGCAGTGCAGCACCCCCTCAGTACTGGGAGTGTCAGCCTGGTTTATGTGCTCAGGGGTTTAGAGAAGGTGTGCGGGTCTCTGAAGTGAGAATGTCACTGTTGAGTCCGGGCTGCCTTCACAGAGGTTCTCAGTGACTTCCAGACACATCGATTTGCTGAACCTTCCAGAGATGATACTCCTAAAAGTAAAATGCAATGAGAAGCTGGTATTCTTAGGGCCAAACACACTTTTCTGGTGTTTCTTTCCTTTAGGCTAGACACCAAGTTTACTTCACAAGCAATTACAATTCACCTGACAGTGCCCCATACAAAAATACGGAAGCTAAACAAAACCATTGGCTGGAAAAATAAACAAACTGTTTTGCAAACTGAACAAGTTCCCAGCTCGCTATCGAACAAGAGCAAGCGTAGAACATTCCTCCAACAAAAACAAAAATACCTGGAAAAACCCAGCAGGTCTGGCAGCATCTGCAGAGAGGAACACAGTTAACGTTTCGAGTCCGAATGACCCTTCAACAGAACTAAGGAAAAATAGAAAAGAGGTGAAATATAAGCTGGTTTAAGGTGGGGTGGGACAGGTAGAGCTGGATAGAGGGCCAGTGATAGGTGGAGATAACCAAAAGACGTCATAGACAAAAGGACAAAGAGGTGTTGACGTTGGTAACATTTCTCTCCATTTTCCTCCCATCCCAGCCCTCAGGCCCAAATCCACACAGAGTCACGGTCTCACGGACAAAAGAGGAGATAGCAAACGTAACCTTATGTGGGCAAGGCCCAATATTGATATTTTTATATTTGCTAATTATATATCAATTGGACTTAACTGTATGGAGGTCATGGGCATTAACTGGAGATTCACTGGAGATTCTCCCAGTGCTCTGATGGGTGAGTGTTCAACAAAGAGACCAGCTGTTCGCTGTCTAGGTTAATGGTTTCGACTCATAGAAACATAGAAACTAGGAGCAGGAGTAGGCCATTCGGCCCTTCAAGCCTGCTCCGCCATTCATTATGATCATCCAACTCACTCATGTGCGATGTTGAACCAGATCCTGATTTTCAGGCCCTATTGCAGGTGTTGGGCCGTCCAATCGGATTGCCGTCCGGCTCCTAGTTACTTACCTGGAAATGAAGCCACTCCTGGCTCACTCCACCTTCTGACCCAGGCCGGGTGAGAACAGTGCAGGGCAGCGGGATCCCCGAGGCCTAGTGTGGAGGGCTGGAACCTTGGAGGTAAGGGAGCCACCTCCCCCTTTTTTTTTTAATGGCACGAGCTGCCCTGAAGCAGGAAAGTTTAAAGGTCCAGACTCTTTGCGAAGCCAGGTAGAAGGTGAGTTTGTAAGGTAGGTGGGTAGGATTGGGAATGTCGGGTCGCCAGTGGTTGGGGGGGGTCATAGAGAGTGGTGGTCAGTGGGGGCTGGCCAGTTGGGGGGGTGTCAGGTATTCAGGGCGTTGGTCATTGGGGCTCAGGTGGTCAGGGGGGTGGTCAGCTGGTGGGTGGGGAGGATAGTTGGGGCGGGGGGGGGGTGGGAGGGAGGGGTAGCCGGCGGGTGTTGAGTCATGGGTTCCCATGCAGGGCCAGGGGGTCCCATGGGAGATTGGAGGGCAGTCATGGGTTGGGGAGGATAGTCGGCAGTTCCTGTGGGGGATCAGGGGGTCTGGGGGTTAGTGGAGGGGCCTGGGAGTTAGTTGATGGGGTCGGGGTTGGGAAGAGTCCAGTGTGGGGGTTGGGATGGGTTGGTACCATAGGTACCCAGAAGTTAAAAGTGGTTTTAATTCTAACTTTTCCTGGGTAGCTATTACAGTAAGACAGTTGGAACTATCTGAAGTTTGCGATTGACACCGCAGTTTTGGATGGTTCCCAGTGCAGGGCAATTGCCCAACAGGAGTTTGAATTTCCCGGGCAATTGCCATCAGTCCTTACCTGGGGATTTCCGGGAGTGAGGGGGGGGTCATTCCCCACCATATCTTTGTGATGCCCCCCCCACTCCCCCACCCCCGATATACTGCCCTGGAACTCAGAAATTACAGGCCATTGCGTATGAAGCTACTGTGGGCCGAGTGGTTGAAGGAACTGGCTTTGCCGCTTACTTGCTTGTCCTGCAGGGACGTGACTCTCTTCTCTCGAAAGGTTGAGATTGCTCGGTGACAGAGGCTTCTCTATTTGGATCTGACCAGGGTCACTTTCTCCCCGTGTAGCGGGGTCCAACTCTGAGATTGGCTTTCGCAATGTCTTTGTATCTGAGTTTGGGACGTCCTGTGGTGGGGGTTCCTGTGCTCAGCCGGCTGTAGAGCCTGTTGGTCTTTGGTCTGCAGGAATCCTCCATGCTATACACATGGTCGACTCCGCGAAGCTGAGTGCTGAGGAGCATGCTCTAGAAATAAAGCACATTGCATGAATGCCGGTGTTAGGGCTCCTAAAGGCAGGAAAAGACTGAAACTGGGGCTGTTGGTGGGGGACGTGAATGTTTACAATGTGTATCTATGTAAATAAATGTTTATAAAGGTCTATCAATATTGGCTCTAGTTATATCCTTCGTCGCTGGGCTTTCTGAAATGTAACTATATTTATAGATAAAAAGTCTTGCATTTCATGTGCATTCATCACACTTCTAGCATCAAAGACATGAGAGAAAAATGAGAATCAGCAATTTCTTGCTAATTGCTTCAGACCCTGAGCTGAGAATGTCCAAACAGCTGCCTATGTACAAATGCCTGTCAACTCCACCAATTAACCACAACTTGACGTCAGACTGGGTTTTGAACGAGGTTCTGTGCCCTAAAGGAACAGGTTGACTTAGACATATCTCCACCGAAGGATCAGAATATTATGAAACATCATTCTAAATACTGTGAACAATAGCACAGGGTGGGAAGAGAGAGGAAGGGGTTGCATTTGCATATCACCTATCACAACCTCGGAACATCCCAAAGCATTTAAAAACAAATGAATTGCTGCCATGTGGGAAAAATAGCAGCCACGTTGCGCACAGCAAGCTCCCACAAATATATATCGACTCACACTAAACTGTTGTGATTGTTTGAAATTTGGAATTCTTGCATTTATCCTGATGAGTGCGAGACGAAAAGCTTTGGCGATATGTCTCTCTTTTCAGCGCCATTCCCCTGCTCTTCTTCACGGCAATACCATCAGAGGGCAGACCTCACCTGAAACTATGACACGGTAGTGGCAGCCTAGGATAGGATTTTCCACTTGGCGCACAGGCGTGGGCCCAACATGCCCGGGCGTGAAATAATGCGCGCTGACGTCGGGCGAGCGTCCTGACATCATCGTGCACTCGCGCGATATTTCGGTCTGCGGGCACGCGCGAGAGTCAGCAGTGTGCCCGCTGACAATTAAGAGGCCTGTTAAGGCCATTAATCAATTAATTTAGTACTAGTTTTACTAAACCTTACGGGGACATTCTTTTCCGATTTTCAAAATCTTTCATTTTGATTTTGAAATTCCTCAGCTCCCTGCCGTCAGGGGGCTTTCAGTGTGCACTCCCCCCACACACGCGGTAACTTATATAATCGCCCTCCTCCAGCCCCCACCCCAGCTGCGCTGAGCTTCTCAGCGCGCCTCTCACGCTGGCCGGCCATTGATTGGCCGACGGCGGGCCGTTTCCCGGCAACCCCTGGGCCCGCCCGACAACCCGAAAGTCCCGCCCCTAGATTTCGGTGCTCAGTTCCCTGAAGTGAGACTTGGCCTGGCATCTCCTGGTGCAGAGGCGAGAGGGCTACCCACTGTTCCGTGGCCGGCACTGTAAGACTAAGTGTAAGAAAGTGAAGGTGGTTCGAGTTGAATCCCCGTGATTCATTAGGCCACTCGATCGGCGCTCCATCCATCACCTTAAATATTCACTCCCTCCACCACCGGTGCACAGCAGCTGCAGAGGGCACCCGCTACAAGATGCACTGCAGAAAGTCACCAAGACTTAATTTGACAACACCTCCCAAACTCAGGGCCTCCGATAGCCAGAAGGACCAGGTAGGCGGGCAAGTGGGAGCACCTTCTAGATTTCCCTCTAAGTCACACACACCATCCTAACCTGGGGACTGCATCGCTGTTCCCTCAATGTCACAGGATCAAAAGCCTGGAACTCCCTCCCTAACAGCTTCACCACACGGACGGTAGTGGTTCAAGCGACAACTCCTGCAGGGCGTTGAGAGGTGGGCAATAAGCGGCGGCCAGGGCCGGCGATGCCCACATCCTGGGAATGATTTTCTGTAAAGCACCTCCACAGGAAACTCAACACCGTCTGACAAAACCGAGCCTCCTTCCCGGCCGGTATATCTGAGTGCCATACTGGACAGTGCTTTAAATCATGAAAGCCCAGCAGAATGGCAGATCATAGAGGCAGCTGTAAAACATGAAAGCTCAGCTCCTTTCAGCCACTGTTTGTGAGACCAGGATGTTAAGCCTTCAATCAATAACCAGGTATTGAATTGAACAAGGGCACTAGTCCCAGGAAATGGGCACTGGGGGAGTATCATGTTTTACTGTTGATTAGCAGTTTCTCCCACCATTCCCTGGGAAACAGCTACGAGGATCAATGATATAAGTCCATAACTGTGGCCTGCTTCTCAGCAACTCATCAGACAGCGTGTCTGGGCCAGAACCTACTCTCCCACGCAAAGAGCTCAGGGTCAGTGCTGGGCTACCACCTCCTGATGCATTAGCCATTAGCGTGGATGTGTTCTACGCCAGTGCTTTGCCACTGATTGGCATTGCTGGTTGTTAAGTGTCTGCACTTTACCTGAGTGAGTTTGTGAGTGAGTTCTGCTGCAGATCGGGTTTGAGAGCTCAGTAAGAGCCAGGGCTTTTACTTGATCTGGCTAATTTTCACTGTCAAAGGTTAGGTTTTTTTTGCCTTTCTGTCTCCGAGACTAATTAAAGTTGCCCTGGTTGACATGAGCTCAGGGGACACGGAGCAGCGATGGATTCTGGGACACTGCTTCTTTGCAATCGCAGAGTGATGGGGAAGTGAGACCAATTGCATAGCTCTTTCAAAGAACCAGCATTGGCTGAATGGCCTCCTCGCGTGCTCTATGGTTCCATGATTGAAGTTTCTGCAGCTTCGGAAGTGGCTGGGTGCTGAGTCAGAAGGCTGAGGGCCCCCTCCAGAGGCCTGAGCACAATTTCTACACTGATTCCCATGCAGTAGTGAGGGAACGCTGCATTGTCTTCAAGGTGAGATGTTACTGGAGGTCCTGGCTGCTCTCTCAGGATCTAGGGGTACTATTTAAAGAAGAGCAAGAGAGCGCTGGTCAATGATTACCCCTTTACTAACGCCTGACATCTGGTCATTATCGCACTTCCATTTGTGGGATCTTGCTGTGCACAGATTGAATCTACATTTCGACAGTGACTACGCTTCATTGGCTGCACTTTGCACTGTCAGGAAAGGCACTATTGAAATGCAAGCCTTTCATTTTTTAATGGCAGCACCTGCTAACTCATGGTTTCCCCGCTTTCACTGGTGACCCATTGGAGTTGCACTCAACAAAACATCATAGCATTTGTATAGTTAAGCTTGGGACTGGATTAAAGGCTGCTAGGCCTGTCTGAGTGACGTTCCCAATTAAAGAACACTTTTCCTTATGGGAATTATTACAGATTGGGACCATTATC
This sequence comes from Cetorhinus maximus, assembly GCF_964194155.1. Classification (NCBI taxonomy): domain Eukaryota; kingdom Metazoa; phylum Chordata; class Chondrichthyes; order Lamniformes; family Cetorhinidae; genus Cetorhinus; species Cetorhinus maximus. The sequence goes on from NC_135910.1 coordinate 3,826,787, forward strand.
AGAGGCAGTTTTCAACCTGGTAGCCTGGGATGGATTTGAACCTGCTCCAGACATCAAAAAGTAGCCTCTAGCCCACAACACTACCCAACTCCACAAGCCAGTCACTCAGTGACACAATAGTTAGATACTATTTCTTCACAACTGGGATCTGCAATTGAATCTAGTCCCAGTCTGCCTATTGACTAGATGAGTCTCCATAAGGCCAGCTTGGGTCATCCCAGTTGCTAGGCCAAACCACAGAAACGATCCCCAACAGGCAGTGGATCCTGTCTGAGGTTGAATCACAGAATCACAGAATCACACAGTGCACAAGAGGCCCTTCGGCCCATCGAGTCTGCACCGACACATGAGAAACACCTGACCTACCTACCTAATCCCATTTACCAGCACTTGGCCCATAGCCTTGAATGTTATGACGTGCCAAGTGCTCATCCAGGTACTTTTTAAAGGATGTGAGGCAACCCGCCTCCACCACCCTCCCAGGCAGCACATTCCAGACCGTCACCACCCTCTGGGTAAAAACATTTTTCCTCACATCCCCCCTAAACCTCCTGCCCCTCACCTTGAACTTATGTCCCCTTGTGACTGACCCTTCAACTAAGGGGGAACAGCTGCTCCCTATCCACCCTGTCCATGCCCCTCATAATCTTGTACACCTCAATCAGGTCGCCCCTCAGTCTTCTCTGCTCCAACGAAAACAACCCAAGTCTATCCGAGCTCTCTTCATAACTTAAATGTTTCATCCCAGGCAACATCCTGGTGAATCTCCTCTGCACCCGCTTCAGTGCAATCACATCCTTCCTATAATGTGGCGACCAGAACTGCACACAGTACTCCAGCTGTGGCCTCACCAAGGTTCTATACAACTCCAACATGATCTCCCTACTTTTGTAATCTATGCCTCGATTGATAAAGGCAAGTGTCCCATATGCCTGGAGATGAGTAAAGGGAGGGTTTACTTTTCATCTAACTGGGTTGCACCTCGGCGCAGCTGAGGCAGAATCTGAGTGCATTTCGATCCAGGACTCGCATCTTTCATCTTGGTGGGCAAACAAATTCATGAAGTGAATTTAAAATGAGGTTGAGGCAGATCTTACAGGCAAAGCACACGAGGCCGATGGAGAGGCAATATAAACCAAGTGGGTCCTTCTGTAAACTTGCTGCGGGAGCACAATGAAACTGGAATGAATGATTTTTTAAATTCATTCATGGGATGTGGGCGTCACTGGCTAGGCCAGCATTTGTTGCCCCTCCCCAGTTGCCCTTGTTCAGAGGGGCAGTCAAGAGTCAACCCCATTGCTGTGGGTCTGGAGTCACATGAAGGCCAGACTGGATAAGGATGGCAGATTTCCTTCCCTAAAGGACATTAGTGAACCAGGTGGGTTTTTACGACAATCGACAATGGTCATCATTAGACTTTTAATTCCAGATTTTAATTGGATTCAAATTTCATCACCGGCCGTGGGATTCAAACTCAGGCCCCCAAAGCATTACTGTTGGTCTGTGGAATACCAGTCCACTAACAATACCACTATACCATTGCCATCCCCTCCCCGCTGCATTAATCTTCAAAGTTGGTAGGACAAGGTGGTAAGGCTGTTAAAAAAGCATTCGGAATCCTGGGCTTTATCAATAGTGGAGCAAAGTATTAGAGCAAAGACTTTCTGCTAAATCTTTAGAAATCACTGGAGCCTCTGCTGAGTTATCTCGCCTTTTCTGGGCACCGCACTTTAGAAAGGATGGCACAAACTTGCATAGGGTGCGGAGGAGATTTATGAGATTGGCACCAGGGATGAGGGACTTCAGTTAATGTGGAGAGACTGGAGAAGTTGGGATTGCTCTCCTTAGAGCGGAGAAGGTTAAGGGGAGATTTAATAGAGGCGTTCAAAATCATGAGGGGCTTGAGAGAATAATGAGGGAGAAACGGTTTTTACTGGCGGGAGAGTCAGTAACCAACTAGAGAACAGAGAAACAATTGGCAAAAAGGTTTGGGGAATGGTTAGCAGGATTGTTTCTAATGCAGCGAGTTGTAATCTGGAGTGCACAGCCCAAAATGGTGAGGAAGCAAATTCAACAGGAACTTTCAAAAGTGAATTGGATCTTTGCTTATCCAGGATAAGATCGGATTGGGGAAGGAGCAGAGGAGTGAGTAGAATTGGATAGCTCTTTCAAAGAGCCAGCACGAGCATGTGGGCTGAATGGCCTCCTTCTCTGCTGTAACTTCCCTCTCCTTAGCAAACCAACCCGCCTCATCTCCAACCTCCCTTTCCTCTCCAAAGTGTTGAATATGTTGTCACCTCCCAAACTTGAGCCCATCTTTCCTGGAACTCCATCTTTGAATCCCTCCAATTAAGTTTTCTGTCCCTGTCACAGTGCCTAAATGGCTCTTACCAAAGTCACAAATAGCATCCTATGTGACTGTGACAAAGATAAACTTTTCCTTCTCGATGTGTCTGCAGCCCTAGTTGCCCTTGAGAAGATGGTGGTGTGCTGCTTTCTTAAACAGCTGCAGTCCATGTGGTGTAGGTACACATATAGTGCTGTTAGCAAGGGAGTTCAGGGATTTTAACCCAGCGATAGTGAAGGAACAGCAATATATTTTCAAGTCAGGATGGTGAGTGGCTTGGAGGGGAACTTCCAGGTTGTGATGTTCCCATCTATCTGCTGCCCTTGTCCTTTTAGATGGTAGTGGTGGTGGGTTTGGAAGGTGCTGTCGAAGGAGCCTTGGTGAATTCCTGAAGTGCATCTTGTAGATGGTACACACTGCTGCTACTGTGCGTCGGTGGTGGAGGGAGTGAATGTTTGTGGATGGGGTGCCAATCAAGCGGGGCTGCTTTGTTCTGGATGGTGTTGAGCTTCTTGAGTGTTGTTGGAGCTGCACTCATCCAGGCAAGTGGACGGTATTCCATCACACTCCTGATTTGTGCCTTGTCGATGGTGGACAGGTTTTGGGGAGTCAGGAGGTGAGTTACTCGTCGCAGGATTCCTAGCTTCTGACCTGCTCTTGTAGCCACAGTATTTATATGGCTGGTCCAGTTCAGTTTCTGGTCAATGATAACCCCCAAGATGTTGATAGTGGGGATTCAGCAATGGTAATGCCATTGAATGTCAAGGGCCGATGGTTAGATTCTCTTTTGTTGGAGATGGTCATTTACTGGCGCTTGTGTGGCGTGAATGTTTCTTGCCACTTGTCAGCCCAAGCCTGGATATTGTCCAGGTCTTGCTGTATTTGGACATGGACTGCTTCAGTATCTGAGGAGTCGCGAATGGTGCTGAACATTGTGCAATCATCAGCGAACATCCCCACTTCTGACCTTATGATGGAAGGAAGGTCGTTGATGAGGCAGCTGAAGATGGTTGGGCTGAGGACACTACCCTGAGGAACTCCTGCAGTGATGTCCTGGAGCTGAGGTGACTGACCTCCAACAACCACAGCTATTTTCCTGTGGAAAGGTAGGACTCCATCCAGTGGAGAGTTTTCCCCTGATTCCCATTGACTTCAGGTTCCATTGCTCAGCCTCCTTGATGCCAGACTCAAATGCTGCCTTGATGTCAAGGGCAGTCTCCACTTTTGCAATGTTGATGTTCACATTTCTATTTCAAATGGAGGAAATGGTGGTGTAGTGGCAAAGTGGAAAAATCCCTGGCCTTGCAATCCAGAGGCCCCAGGCTAAAGTCCTGTGGACACAGGTCTAACCCCACCACAGCCGCTGGTGAAATTTAAACTCAGGGATTGATAGCTAGTCCCAGTAATGGTGACCATGAAAATATCATCGATTGTCATAAAAACCCATCTGGTTCACTAATGCCCTTTAGGGAAGGAAATCTGTAAGCCACGCAGTTCAAGGGCAATTAGGGATGGGCAACAAATGCTGGTCTTGCCAGTGATGCCCATATCCCAGGAAAGAACAAATTTAAACTTCATCCAGGCAAGCCGATCTCCGACAGTGAGTCTGAGTGAACGTTATTTCACAGCAAAAGGGATGTCTCATCTTTTCTGCATGAATATGACATCTCCAACCCCCACAGCTGTCACCCCTTAACAGAGACATTAGGCTTTTTGCATAAATCTGAGTTTCAGATGGACCAACTCCTGATAAAGGGCCTGTGCAATCAGTGTCAAATTCAAAGCAAATGTGTCAAAGCAGATGAATTGGTTATTCTATTCCAGTTGTTAATGGAGGGGCCTGTGCACAGGACAGCTGCTGTGTGTGTATGCATGCATGCGTGTGTGTGTGTGCTTGTGTGTATGTGTGCACGCGTGTGTGTGTGCATGTTTGTGTGTGTGCATGTATGTGTGTGTGCGTGTTTGTGTGTATGCATGTGTGTGTGCGTGTGTGTGTGTGAGTGTATGTGTGTGTGAGTGTGTGTGTGTTTGTGTGTGTGTTTGTGTGTGTGCGTGTGTGCATATGTGCCTGTGTGTGCGTGTTTGTGTGTGTACCTGTATGTGTGCAAATGTGTGTCTGTGCGTGTTTGTGTGTGTGTGCGTGTCTTTGTGTGTGCGTGTGTTTGTGTGTGCATGTGTGTGTGCGTGTATGTGTATGTGTGTGTGTGTGAGTGTGTGTGTGTATGCGTGTGCGTGTGTGTGTGTGTCTGTGTGTGTGAGTGTGTGTGTGTGCGTGTGTGTGTGTGTGTGTGTGTGTGAGTGCGTGTGTGTGCGTGCGTGTGTATGTGCGTGCGTGTGTGTGTGCGTGCGTGTGTGCGTGCGTGTGTGTGTGTGTGTGTGAGTGTGTGTGTGTGCGTGTGTGCGTGTGCGTGTGCGTGTGTGAGTGTGAGTGTGTGTGTGTGTGAGTGTGTGTGTGTGTGTGAGTGTGTGTATGTGCGTGTGTGTGCGTGTGTGTGTGCGTGTGTGTGTGCGTGTGAGTGTGTGTGTGCTAACAGTCATCACACTTTAAAAATGAGAGTATGAAGAGCTTTAAGACATTTTGGAAAAATGTGACCATGCTTATCAATCTGTTTTGGTTTGCCATCTCATCTGACACTGCAGCACTCCCTCAGTTCTGCATGGTGCAGCATCGGCCTATTTTATGTGATGGAGTGAGCCTTAGACCCTAACCCTTTTGTACCCAAATCAAAAATGAAAGAACTTGCCTTTCACAAACTCAGGCCACCTTTGCAGTCGATGGAGCACTTGTCTTGCAGTGTGGTCAGGAAATCAGCGGTGGATTTGTGCACAGCAAGGCCCCAAAAACAGCAACGAGGTGATGAGCACAATTAAATATTCCCTTCATTTCTCCAGTTCTGGAGATTTCCATCACTCCAGCATCAGCGGCCGTGCCTTCAGCTGCCCAGGCCCTCAGCTCTGAAGTTCCCTCCCTGAACCTCTCCACCTCTTTATCTCTCTATCTTTCTCTTCCTTTAAGATGCTCCTTAAAACCCAACCCTTAAACCAAGCTATTGGTCACCAGTCCTTTATCTGCTTTTGCGGCTTGGTGTCAAAGTTTGCTAGTGAATACGTTAGAATGTTTTACTATATTGCCATTGCTATATAAATGCAAGTTGTTGTTGTTAGCGTGGCCTTGAAGGGTTCTCAAAATTCCCACATTTTTCATATCATCAACAAGGATACGACTTTCGGACTTTTACCTGAAACCAGACAACGAGAGGAAACAGAATACGCATTCTTCCCTTTAAAACAATCAACACAGAGAAAGACTTTCATCTTACACAAAACTAAAGCCCATCAAAATCTTGCATAAATAATCGCTACTAACTACTAAGGCAGGAAGACAACAATCAGTGCAATTATGCGAACCCATCAATACTCCACATATACAATGGCTTTCAGTTCAAGACTAGTTACGGGGGTAGGAAGACAACGATAAACATCATGCGAGCCCATTAAAAACAACGAGACAACAATCACCTGAAGAGGCCCACCAAAAATCAGACAAAGAACAAACCTTGATTTGGTTTCAGATAAGAAGTGCGACAAAACGGTATAACTGGGCCAGCAGTTACGAAGGGGAGGCAGTTTTGGAGGGGTGAGCCGTTGGGAGCAGTTGAAGCAGAGTTTAAGCAGGGAGCTGAGCCAAGCGGAGGGAGGAGATCTGGAGGTTTGCAGGCCCACAGGCAACATCACAGTGAGGGGCATGGGATGGCAGGCTCAATCGAAGACAACAAGGCCGCAACTGCAGCCCTCCACGAAGATCGACCACCCACAACCGCGCCCTCCACCCAACTGAAGAACCTTCGCAGATTCCACAGACCAGGACCATGTGGGGACGGCAGACCCCAGAGGACACAAAGAGCGTACCCCAAAACTGCAAGCGGCTTACCTGGCTGGATTTCGAACTGTCAAGGAACCCTGGTTGGTGAACATGATCCCTGACCTCTCCCAGTTCAATTTAGTTAGGTTTTGGGGGTGGGACAAGGGTAAGGGGATTAGTAGCGTGATTTTCCCTCGTTTTGCCGTATGTTCCCCATTCTTAACTAAGTGTACTTTGTAGGTCTGTATAATCTCAGTGTAATCCTAATGCTATAAATTCATTTGTGACTTCAATAAACTCAGTTTTTTTTCTTGCACCAAAACCAGTTGTCTGCTGCACTTTGTCATAACCCCCAAATAAGTCCAAGGTCTAGAACCCAGGGAGTGGGAGCGATTCGAACCGCTCAGAAGTCAGAGGTGAAGCTGACACACACACACCACCCCCTACAGCCTTGAACCTAAAGCAGCCATTTTGTCCTCAGATAGCTCCCTCGCCTCTCAATGGGCTTACACCTCCCTGTCTCGGACCTCGCAAAGTTATACATCTCTCCCCACACCCTTCTGGTTCCCCGAAGCTGAATTCCTCTACAAAACATCCTCCCTTCTGCCACAAGCGTTGGCGGAAGAGCTTCCAAAACTCTCTGGAAGTCCGACACTAAGCCCCTCCGCCTCTCTACTCCGCCCCTCTTATTAAAGTAAAAAGCTCAAGATCCACGTTTCCAACCTGGCCCAGCATCATCTCCCCAAACCACCTTTCCACAGCTCAATGGCTTTCCCCCCATATTAACTGCGAAAGGGCATCCTTTAGGCTAAAGACCTATTTTGGCAAAATGCGCTCGAGTTAATTTTACACTTACTTTCAAGGAGGCGTCATGAGCGGCAACTAAGCCGAAGTGTTGCGAGTATTGGTGACCTCGCTGGGCCGCCAAACCAAGATGGCGGCTCACGTATCTCAACATGGCGGCTTGTGGGCGTCAAGCCCAAAAACGCTAGGTTGCCATGGCTACCTCGATACATGATTACAGTACACAACTGAACGAAACATTTACGCTCTGTTCTGGAGCCAAGAGCCTCCGGCAGGTTTCTTTTTTATCATTAGCTTGCCTTAAGCAGCTCCTAATTGTTATTTTTCAATCTGCATCCTGTTTTGATGCAATTTGCAACCTCGGCCAAAGCCGAGGAAGTTTACTGCACAAGTTCATAGGCTGTTTGTGCCCTTGTGCGGTCTCACACTGCGGTCCATCACTCACATCCCAGATGCATTCACATCCCTTGACCCCTCCACTGCATCTGACTTGACACGCTGCATATCCGATGGAGGAGGTTTCCTCCAATTAAATATTAGGAAGATAAAGTCATTGCCTTTGGTCCTGGCCATTACCATTGATTCCAAACCTCTCCTACTGGTTCCTGAGGCTGTTTGTAACCTCAAGATCCTATTTGACCCTGAGGTGAGATTCTGACTCATATCCTCCCCATCTCCAAATACCGCCTACTTCCACATCCATAATGACACCCACCTCTGGCCCTGCCTCAGCCCAGCTGCTGCCAAAAGCCACATCCACACCTTTGTTACCCCTAAACTGGACTACCTCAACGCTCTCCTGCCTAGCTTCCTACCTTGCCCACTCCCTGAAATTCGGTTCATCCACAGCTCCCTGCCCATATCCCATTCACAAAACACCCTTGCGCCTGACGACCTACATTAGCTCCCGGACTGGAAAACCCTAAATCTAATTTCTCACCCTTGTGTTCAAACCTGTCTATTGGCCGCTTGCAACTCCTTGGGCGGTATTTTGTGCTCTTTCCCCACCCTTGGCGAGATTGGGGGCAGGGAGGGCATTTAATTGGCAGGAGGGTGACAGGTGGGGACCACTCCATCTTCCTGCTTCTACTCCAATTAAGACCTGTGGGCGGCCTACCCACCCCGCCAGCAATTGCGCTCTTAAGGGGCAATTAATGCCTAATTAAAGGCCTCTTCTTGCCACCTTTGGTATTAACCCAGTGGAGGGGGGGTCTGTTGCCACACGAGGAGTGTGACATGCAAACCTGTGCCCCCGGGTCCCGTGACAGGCCTGCTGGTGACCTCTCCACTGCCCGACTGGCAACTAATACCGGCAACTCATCAAAGAGAAGGCAATGCGGGTCTCTCATCGGCTGGAGAGCCGGTGACTGGGACCTCTATCTCCTCCAGAAGATCCCTCCCTCTATCTCTGTAACCTCCTCCAGCCCTTCAACATTCGAGAGCTCCAATTGTGATGGCAAGATAAAGGGGGAAGGAAGTTCAGAAGAGCCACAGTTGTAGATATATCCAACAGAGAGAGAGAGACAGAAGACATCTGACCTCTGGTAGCACAGATTGTTCATGCCTTGTTCACCAGTAAATAATTTAGAATCACCATCCTTGCCCCGGCTGAGTGACTCACAATGGTTGATGAATGAAAATGGAGTGTTCACAATATCTTGCAAAACGTTAACTTCAGAGTCAGTTTATGAGTATCTAATATGGTGGCAGCGGGAAGGCAGGTTATGAGCTTTGTTGTTTGATTCTAATTGGTTCAACGCAGTCAGTGAAGCGTTGGCATATATGGCAAACCGAGGCCCCGTCTGCCATCTCAGGGGGATGTGAAAGACCCCATGACACTATTTGAAAGAAGAACATGGGTGGGGGGGGCGGGGAGAGGGGGTGGTGGTTCTCCCTGGTGCCCTCGCTGATTTATCCCTCAGCCAGGATCACTGAAACAGGTCACGTGGTCATTACCCCAGTGCTGTTTGTGGGATCCTGCTGTGCAGAAATTGCATGTTTCCTACAATGCAATCCTTCGAAAGTACTTCATTGGCTGGTAAAGCACTCCAGGCTGTGAGGAAAGCTATACCTCTGTCTATCTTTCCTCTATCACATCCATGGCTACTCTGTAAGCATAGGAACAGTCTAATCACAGCACCACCCCTCCCTCCAACCCCTCCACAACCCCGCCCAAGCAGAACCTTTTCTTCCAATATATAGGCCAGTTGTTTGGGGGGAGAGGGGTAAGAGGCAGAATAAGTAAACACTTTGTTAATACGGTGATAACTATATTACCAGCTTTCCCCTCTCTTCCCATGCCCTTCTATTATGGACTGCACATCCCCGGCCACTGGCATCCCTCAACTGTTTAGCCTGAAATGGCTCCTCATTGTGTACGAGGGCCGGGAGGGGGTGGGGGTGTGTTTGCCAGTGTAGATAGCCAATGTGATAAAATTATGCGACAGCGCGCATGCCTCTGCTATGTGAGAGGGTGGGTCCAAATCCTGCTTCAGAAACTCGAGCACAATACCTGGGCTGACACTCTAGTGCCAGGACTGAAAGATTGTTGTTAGGATGTGACATTAAACCGAGCCCCTATCTGCCCTCAGAATTGGATGTAAAAAGATCCCTTGGCCCTCTTAAGAAGTTGCCTTTGGTGTCCTGATCCTTAAGCGACATCACTAGAAACAGATCATCTGATTACTGTCACGTTACTGTTTCTGGGAGCTTGCTGTGTGCAAATTGGCTGTTGCATTTCTGACATTACAACATTGCTAAAGGGATTCAATGGCTGTAAAGTGCTTTGGGAGGTCCTGAGATTGGGAAAGGCACCTTAGAAAGGGAAGTCTTTCTTTAAGCAGCCTGACTGTCAGACATCAGGTGTTGACAAGTTCTCACTCCTGGCAAGGCCAGCATTTGTTGCCCATCCCTAATCGCCCTTGAACTGAGTGGCTTGCTGGGGTCATTTCACAGTCAACCACATTGCTGTGGGTCTGGAGCCACATGTAGGCCAGGCCAGGTAAGGGTGGTAGATTTCCTTCCCTAAAGTGTTCCAGATGGGTTTTTACAACAATTGATGCTAGTGTGTTCACCGGGGACCAGCTTTCAATTTCAAATTTATTAATTGAATTTAAATTCCAGCAGCTGCAGTGGTGGGATTATGAATCCGTGTCCCCAGGACATTAGCCTGAGCCTGTGGATTAACTAGTCCAGTGATATCACCACGATGCCACCGTCTCCCCTAATTGATTTAAGTGGAACAGTTTAACTACTAAAGTTAGTGGGATCGAAGCACTAACATGGTCTATTTTGAAACCAGCGGTTAGATGTGTACCCATGGCGCAGTGATGTGCCCTCCTCTCTCAGACCAGCCTCATGGGCACGTCTCTAGTCTTCCCGCATTCCTCTCAAAACTTCATCAGCTGGGAAACTGCCAAGTGGGGAATACTTTGGGATGAATTGGTGACCTCTTGTTCCTCGCAGAGTGACTGACAGCGGGAGCCAGAGCCTTTTAGGAGAGCAAGGAAATATCTTAGCTTTTTGAATCTCCGCCACTGGTCAAGCCATGGAACAAGAATGTTATTTCCACATGGCAATGGCTCTCCCCTAATGAAACATGAGCTGACGAGGAGCCTAGAGCATGAGGAGGAGGAGGGAATTTCGGAGAATGGTGATGACAGAATGGTTATACTCTCTTTTCTGGTCCCTATGAAAACTGATGAACTGGTTGTCCCTGGTGAGGTAGTGACCACTTTGATACATCTACAGGTTGCAAATTGGCTGGCATTGCAAATGTCGCCAATCTAACTGAGGGATGGTGGCAGTGCCATGGTACTGTGCCCATAGCTGCCCAAAATGGACTAAGGCCAGAAAGGAGCACATTGGGACTTTGACTTTAACTTCTGCTCACAATGGTGGTGCTACAGTGCCGAGGTCTTTATGTCGAGGCATGGTGCTGTATTGGTTGAGGGAGGAATGTTGACCAGGACGCTATGAGATCTGCTCAGCTCCTCATGATTCTTCCTTCTTAATTGGACTGTGCGATCTTTGATATCCAGTTGGGATCAACAACACCTCCAAAAACAGATTAACTGGCTACTCATTTCAAGCTGTGCATGGGATCTTGCTGTGCACAAATTGGCAGTTGTATTTCCAGATGACACAACAGTGACCACAATTCCAAATAATTAATTGGCTGTGAAATACTTTGACGTGTCTAAATGCACAGTATAGATACAAGCGCTGTCTCATATTTTAATCATCTTGAAGACAACACATGTCTTTCCCCAGTTTTATCTGAATTGAAGTCAATGGGAATCAGGAGAAAACTCTCCACTGGTTGGGGTCATACATAGCACAGAGGAAGATGGTTGTGGTTGTTGCAGGTCAATCATCTCAGCTCCAGGACATCACTGCAGGAGTTCCTCAGGGTAGTGTCCTCGGCCCAACCATCTTCAGCTGCTTCATCAATAGCCTTCCTTCCCTCTTAAGGTAGAAATGGGGATGTTCGCTGATGATTGCACAATGTTCAGCACCATTCGCGACTCCTCAGATACTGAAGCAGCCCATGTCCAAATGCAGCAAGACCTGGACAATATCCATAACATTCATGCCACACAAGCACCAGGCAATGACCATCTCCAACAGGAGAGAATATAACCATTGCCTCTTGACATTCAATGGCATTACCATTGCGGACTCCCCCACTATCAACATCCTGGGGGTTACCATTGACCAAAAACTGAACTGGACCAGCCATATAAATACCATGGCTACAAGAGTAGGTCAGAGGCTAGGAATCCTGTGGCGAATAACTGACCTCCTGACTCCCCAAAGTCTGTCCACCATCTACAAGGCACAAGTCAGGAGTGTGATGGAATACCCCCCACTTGCCTGGATGAGTGCAGCTCCCACAACACTCAAGAAGCTCAACACCATCCAGGACAAAGCAGCCCACTTGATTGGCACCCCATCCACAAACATTCACTCCCTCCACCACCGATGCACAGTAGCAGCAGTGTGTATCATCTACAAGATGCACTGCAGGAACTCACCAAGGCTCCTTTGACAGCACCTTCCAAACCCATGACCACTACCACCTAGAAGGACAAGGGCAGCAGACGCATGGGTACACCGCCACTTGCAGATTCTCCTCCAAGCCACTCACCATCCTGACTTGGAAATATATCGCTGTTCCTTCACTGTCGCTGGGTAAAAATCCTGGAACTCCCTCCCTAACAGCACTGTGGGTGTACCTACACCACATGGACTGCAGCGGCTCAAGAAGGCAGCTCACTACCACCTTCTCAAGGACAATTAGGGATGGGCAATAAATGCTGACCCAGCCAGAAACTCACACAGCCCATGAAAGAATAAAAAAAAATTCTGTATTTTAACGTTTGAAGAGAAATTGTCGAATTTCATTTGTTTACATCCTAAAATGAGACAGGCCTCCCTGGGCTATGTTGCAACACATTGATTAACCTTACAAGAACCTACCAAGAAAGGGTGGGATATGACTTTGGGATCTTGCTGTGTACAGGTTGTGTTTCCTACATTACGACAGTGTCTACATCTCAAGAAGTACCTCGTTGGTTGTAAAAACGTTTTGGGATGTCCTGAGGTCATGCCAGGTGCTATAGAAATGCAAGTTCCTTCCTTTTTTTTTTCATGGTTCCCCATTTAGGAATTACTTAGCCTTCAAAGGACAGTGACAATGGCGTATGCCACCTTTGCCAGCTGCCATTCGCAGGTAGCAGTTGCTTGTGTGAGCTCTGTGCTCGTCAGGGTGTGTGAACTTTAGTCCTGAGTAATGGATCCGTTTCAGTTTTGACATCGAGCCCCTCTACATCCATTATGCTTCGGTTTGAGGCTCAGTATTGGTGCTCCTACCTAGAGGGCCTGTTTATCAATTTCAAAAACAGCCTGGGACCTGAGTGAGATTAGTAACATCATGCATGTTGGCCCTAAAGCAGGGGCAGTTTTGTCTTGTAGGAACAGGAGCAGGCCATTCAGCCCCTCAGACCTGCTCCATCCTTCGACTAGTCCGGGCTGCATTGAGCTTCAATTCCATTTCCCCACCTTTGCTCCATTAGTATGGCCTAGGTTCGAACACAGGGCCAGAGATGAAAGGCCCAGTCTCCTCACTCCACCCCAGCATTTTCCCTCCCTCGCCCTCACCAACCCCACCTTGCCCCTTGAGGTTCAAATTCTAATCCAGTTTCAGAGATTTGTTTTTAACGTTTTATTTTGCTCTCAGCCTCTACCCTGCATCCATCCTCATTTCTTTCCCACTCATCAGTCGTTGGTTAATTAATGATGAATCTCAATCTAAAGTGGGAGCAACGGGCTGGGACAATGTCACTGTTTAAATGCTTATTACTGAGTAACATTAAAGTGTCAAACTGGCATAAATAACCAGGGAATGAAGCCCAGGCCATAAAACTGATGTACCCTCAACTGTGTCACTGGAGCAGCTGCTACGACCTGAGGTGGGTCTGGATGTAAAAGAATTCTTCTGTTAATTTTGATTCAGAATTGCACCCAAACTCTTGGTCATTGGCCAAGGCTGTAACAACCACCATGGCCTTAACCCTAACTCATCTGAGGGTCTGGGGGTGTTTAGGCCCCACTCCAAAGACTTGGGGCCTATAAATCCTGGCCGACTAGAATCAGGGGACACAGAATAAGGGGCAGGCCATCTAAGACTGAGATGAGGAGGAATTTCTTCACTCAGGGGGCGGTGAATCTTTGGAATTCTCTACCCCAGAGGGCTCTGGAAGCTCAGTCATTGAGTATGTTCAAGACAGAAATCGATAGATTTCTGGAGGCAAATGGCATTAAGAGATATGGGGATAGTGTGGGAAAGAGACATTGAGGTAGACGATCAGCCATGGTCCAATTGAATAGAGAAGCAGGCACAAAGGGATGAATGGCCTACTCCTGTTCCTATGACACGCCCGGTGCTGCACTGAGAGAGTGTCACAACTGTCGGAGGGGTTGCCACCTTTTAGATGTGATGTTAAACCCTCTTAGCTGGATGAGAAAGATCCCAGAGCACTGTTCGAACAAGAACAGTGGAGCTGTCCTTGATGTGCTGGCCAATATTTATCCCACAACCAATGCCACTTAAACAGGTCAGCTGGTCAGTTATTTCCTTTGGCTTTGTGCGATCTTGCTGTGTGTAAACTGGTTGCCAGGTTAGCTACATCCCAACAGTGACCACACTTCAACAATTACTTCATTAAGCAACATCTCAAAGCTCTTTGCAAAGCATTTCTTTGATGTGTAGTCACTGCTGTGATGTAAGAGACGCAGAGTCAATTTTTGACCAGCAAGATCCCACAACATGATAACCACCAGGCAATAAATGATAGGAGCACAGTGGTGAGGTTATGGGACTAGTAATGCAGTGGTGACGGTGACCATGACATTACTGAATTGTAGTGAAAACGTTTAGCGAAAAGTCAAATGGCATTGACCCAGGCCTTCACTGTCACTGGGTCTAACTCCCTCCCTAACAGCACTGTGGGTGTACCTACACCACATGGACCGCAGCGGCTCAAGAAGGCAGCTCACCACCACCTTCTCAAGGGCAATTAGGGACGGGCAACAAGCCCTAGCCAGCGACGGCCACATCCAATGAAAAATAAAAAGGACAACTTGCTTTTAACGAATGTTGGTTTTGGGTGAATTTGTCAATTGCCTGATGGACAGAAGTCAGTTTCTTGCTGTGAACTTGGATAGTGGGGTTTGATGCTTCAAGATGAACCCTTACAAAGGGAGAGACAGAGAATTTTCATCCAAAGGGAACAGGGGCAATGTTTACTCCCTGGAGTTGGCCATGAGCAGTGCCTGACCTTCCTTCTGACTTGGAAGTCTCCGGAGGGAACAGGTAACAGAGGCACAGTTTAAAAATAAGGGGTCTCCAATTGAAGACGGAGATCGGGGAGAATTCTTTTTCTCTCAGAGGGTCGTGAGCCTGTGGAACTCACTCTTTTCCCGGGGACTGGTGGAGGCTGGGTCATTGAATATTGTTAAGGCAGAAGTAGATACATTCTTGACTAACAAGGGAGTCAAAGGGTACAGGGGGTAGGTGGGAATGTAGAGTTGAGGTCACAATCAGATCAGCCATGATCTTATTGAATGGTGGAGCAGGCTTGAGGGGCCGAATGGCCTACTCTTGCTCCTAATTCAAATGCTCGTATAACATAGCTCTAGTAAACATTTTAAAATATATATCCACATATTGATACCCATTCTGCAATAGTTATATGAGATTTTGAAGGCTGCCTAGAAATGTTGGGTCTGGTGATGTATAGGATCCATGTTTGTCCTATGTAATTAAAGCTGTAAAAGATATAACACATTGGGCGGAATCGGCCCAGATTTCCACAAGTGCTGTAGCGGGCGGGAAAAAGAATGTTTTACCCTCCGGCCACAATGGCGGCTTTTCATGCTGTATCGTCCCAATCCCGCCTCATTAACCGGGCATTCCCGGGATACACCATTTCACTGGGAGGCAGCCTCCGATTCACCCGCCACACCATCACCTCGCCGCTTCCTCACGCCGGGCACCATATTTAAACTGCAGCCGCGCGCACACCTCTCAGCGCTTCCAGCCCAGGACCGCTGCACAGACAACATGGCCCCGAAAGGCAAAAGGGCTACAGCCCCCCGATTCAGTGACACATCCCTGGGATGCCTCCTGGATGCCGTGGAGACCCACCACAATGTCCTCTACCACTGCACAGCAGGCCCATCAGTCTCATCACTTCGGCTGGGAGGCGATGACAGGGGTGGTCAGTGCCAACACTGCACAGAAGAGGTTGACCATCCAGTGCAGAAAGAGGATGAATGATCTCATCTGTGCCCCCAGGGTAAGGCAACCATCTCATCGCTCTAAACTCACACACTCACAAACCCATCACACACTCACTGGCATCTCACTCACTGACAGCTCAAGGGACATCACCACTCACTCTCTCACACACACCCTCACATCTCCATCTGGCCTCATCTCCTCTGGAGACAACCTCCTCAGCCCTCACCATCTTGAGGCCACTTGCACAAGTCAACATGTGCCCCCACACACACCCTGTGATACCCCCCTTCTCCAGTCCAGCCCTCACCCTGCAGCCTCTCCCCTTGCCTGAGGCCCCTTCTCCTTCCCCAAACAAGCCCTAGCCCTGCAGCTATTGAAAAGCTGCCTTACGGCTGGTCTGGTGGATAGAGACCTGCCCGTGAACCCCGCTAAAAGTGATGTGGTGCTGCCTGTGAAGCCTGGCGCTGACGCCCACGAGTGCTGCCCGAAGCAAGGTAGGGAAACAAACCTCGAAGTCCCGAGTGAAGTGCAGCTCACCAGGTGCAGGTCACTTATGTTCAGTTGTGAATGCGCCGATGTGCCCAGACAATCAGGTGCGGGTGGATGGTTCCGGCAGGCTGGGCCTCCAATGAGATGCTGATGGATTACAATGAAGCTCCTGACATCCGATGGCGGGAAATGCGGCCCAATGTTCACGAGCAGAGTGGACAATCGCAAACGGGTTTCTCAACGTCAGGAAACCGATTTCCGGCTTTCCCGCCCTGTTGTCCGCTCACCCCACCCAGCACACCCGCCGGCAATGGGCACGGGAAACCCTGCCCATTGGAACTCAGGGGGAATTTCAATCCAGTGTTGCTGAGGCTGGCTCACTCAGGCAACTCAGGTGACCCCCCGATAAAGAATCCTTTACACGTGAGTTATAATTAATGCTAATCTCGTATGCGCATTTTGTAAAGGATTGTGTTCCATCACTTCATTAATTTCTGTTCCTACTCAAGCGGTGAATCACTTCACCTTCATTCAGCTTCTGAATCCTAGGAAGCTGTCGTATAATTTTCTCATACCAGAACACAGAAAGTTAGCAGGCAGATGCAGCAAACAACTAGGAAAGCAAATGGCATGTTGGCCTTTATTGCAAGGCGATTGGAGTGCAAGAATAAAGAAGTCTTGCTACAACTGTACAGGGTTTTGGTGAGACCAGGAGTACTGCCGGCGATTGTGGTCTCCATATTTAAGAGAGGACAGTGGAGGTGGTGCAGCCAAGGATCGCTAGATTGGCCCCAGGGACCACTCGGCCCAACATGCACATTCTGGCTCTCTGAAGGAGCTACGCAAATTAGTCCCATTCTCCCACCTTTGCCGACAGCCCCTGCAAATCCTTTCAAGGATTTATCCATTTCCGTTTCGCAAATTACAGCTGAACCTGTTTCCAGCGCCCTTTCAGGCAGAGCACGATAGATCAAGACGAATGGCCAACAGCTGGGAGGGGGTATCACAGTTTAAGTATCTAGGAAGCTTCTTGCCGGAAGATGGTTACAGGCGTAAAGAAATCAGAATCGCAACGGCAAAGAATGCATTCCCCAAGAATAAAGAATCGCTCAGCGTAGGAATGAGTAGAGCTCTTGGGTTGGGAGCACAGGGTGAGATGACAAGCCCTCAGTGTGACAGGGCGTGAGTGCTAAGGCTGGAATAAAGTTCTAGTGCATTATCTCTGGCAAATTGTTCTCGAGCTGCAATTTAGATTAATTGTCAGACTTGGACTTCGAACTTGAAAACTGCAAGTTGGTTAAAAAGCCGGGTTTAACAGAAGCTGCCTGGCAATGACACTTCAGTATCCTTTCCCCCCTCCACCCCCCTGCCCCCAATTAACCAAGAGGAGTGGGCCCAATTGGATTACCCGCTGACCCCTGGCTGCGATCGGGCGGGAACAAGATCAAACTCATGGCCTGTGCGACCGGTAAATGTCCAGCCCTCCAGAGGTCAGGGGCCCACTGGACTCTCGTTCTTATCCGATTAAACTGGGCCCCAGCCCTCACACCTGGGACAACGCCGATTCTGCCAGCAGTGCCTCGGTGCATAGCGCTGTCATCCCCGGAGGCGGACGGCTATTTGTTCAAGGCCCCACTTCAGGGAAGTGAGCGCATAATCTAGCCGGGCACTCCACAGTGCGGCAATGGGGGGAGTGCTGTGCTGTCGGAGGCACCGAATTCTCGGGTGGCCATTAGCTGCCCCGCGGCATTATTCCGAAGATCGCTGGGGAGTTATTCCCCCGCGCCCTGGCCAGCAATTATCTCTCATGCCGACACCACTAAAAAAACGGGCGATCTGGTCAGCGTCCCGTTGCTGTTTGCGGGATCTTGCTGTGCTGGGGGTTTCCTGGCAGTGCAACCATGGCCGGACTTCAAAAATTGCTTGAATGGCAGTGAGTGTCTCGGCTCATCCTGAGGTGGTGAAAGGCGCTATAGAAATTCCTGTCTTTTTTGGTTCTGTGATGCTAATTCGTATAGGAGCTTCCCTCGGAAGCCACATTCCCAAATGAAAACATTTTTCCAACAGATTAGCCTTAATTTCACGGTTGTCTTACAGCAGCTGTACCAGCAGGCCAGTGGGCCTTACAGAGATTTGTCAAATTGATAGAATTAGGAAGTGAGGTGACACACAGCTGTCAAACCCCCGGCACTCGCAGATTCAGGAGGCTCTATTCTCTCGTACCGTTAGACAGGCCACAACCGCCTTGCCAGGCCTGACCGGGCGATAGCCATCAGTGTGCTGCCTGGTGTCCCCTGGGAGCTAATCACTTCCTGGGAACAAGGTAACAGGGAGAGGCCCAGCGGGGGTGAAAGAGCATGACCTTTCACACAGCACTGTATGCCAGGCTCCGTAACATCACTAATAGCGGAGTAACGAGGGAAATAGGGTTCTTAGCAAATAAATAGGAAGTTAAGGCCTGCCCTATTTAGGCATGCAGTCATGGAAGTGACCCCATTCATGGGAATGCTTTAGCACAGGGATTGGGAGAGACTGAGACAAGAGAACAGAAGGTACCCGGCTGGCCCCTCAGCCCCTCCAATTTGTTGATTTTTGCATTTTAAGGGAACAAGGGTAAGTATTTAAAACAATACAGGGCTACTGCCAGCAGCCGATTATCAGACAGGCCGATGGGGCCTGTTTCCAAGGGCCCCAACCACATCCCCAGAAGGAGAGAAACAGTAAAAACTGGGAAATAAGAGTACTGGTCCGAACTGGTCTTGTGTACCTTAAAATGGAACACCAGTAAAAACTGGGGAGTAAGTGTACTGGTCCGCCTTTCTAGAGCCATTTCATTTAAGTTCTATTGTGATTGGTTATTGACAAAGCCTGTAAACATTCTGCTGGCCTAGTTTTATATACATTTCACTACATAACTGAGTATTAATGGATCTGAGATGGATACTCTTTCAAGTTATCAACAGTCACAGATTGCAACTCTTTTGAGTACAATCACAGTTCTTGGTTTCCGGGAGTGGGACATGAACCCACGACCCTCTGATTCAAAGGCGAGGGTGCTATGAACTGAGCCACAGCAGACACCTCTAGATCTGAGATGGATGGGGGACAGATGTTCTTGGTGAGGATAATTATGGTTCTGGCTTAATTGGCATAGGGTTAATGGGCTCCTGCAAAGATCCATCAAAGATATGATGGTTCTAGAGAGGGGAGTCACTGCTTAGCCGATAGAAACTGACCACTTTCTTGAATCGCTGTAGTCCACGTGGTGTAGGTACACACACAGTGCTGTTAGGGAGGGAGTTTGACCCAGGATTTTGACCCAGCGACAGTGAAGGAACGGCGATATATTTCCAAGTCAGGATGGTGAGTGGTTTGGAGGGGAACTTGCAGGTGGTGGTGTTCCCACCTATCTGCCCTTGTCCTTCTAGATGGTAGCAGTCGTGGGTTTGGAAGGTGCTGCTGAAGGAGCCTTGGTGAATTCCTGCAGTGCATCTTGTAGATGGTACACACACTGCTACTGTGGTGGAGGGAGTGAGTGTATGTGGATGGGGCTCCAATCAAGCGGGGCTGCTTTTTCCCGGATGGTGCTGAGCTTTTTGAGTGTTGTTGGAACTGCACTCATCCAGGCAAGTGGAGAGTCAAAGAAGTAGGTTTAAGGAGTGTCTTACATGGGGAAAATGAGGTAGAGAGGCAAAGAGATATAGGGAGAGAATTCCAGAGCCTGGGGCCCAGGCAGCTGAAGGCACGGGCACCAACAGTGGAGCGATTAAAATTGGGGATGCACAATTAGGCAGAATGAGAGGAGTGCAGATATCTCGGAGGGTGTGGAGCTGGAGGAGATTACAAAGATAGGGAGGGGCAAACTTTGGGATAAGCCACTGTAGGTCAGTGAGCACAGGGGTGATTGGGGAATGGGACTGTCCGTGAGCTAAGACAAGATGCACTGCAGCAACTCGCCAAGGCTATTTCAGCAACACCTTCCAAGCCCACGACCATTACCATATAGAAAGACAAGGGCAGCAGACACATGGGAACACAACCGCCTGCAAGTTCCCCTCCAAGCCACTCACCATTCTGACTTGGAAATATATCACCGTTCCTTCACTGTCGCTGGGTCAAAATCCTGGAACTCCCTCCCTAACAGCACTGTGGGTGTATCTATACCACATGGACTGCAGCGGCTCAAGAAGGCAGCTCACCACCACCTTCTCAAAGGCAATTATGGATGGGCGATAAATGCTGGCCCAGCCAGCGACGCCCACATCCCGTGAAAGAATAAAAATAAGGGTTCAAGGCCCCTCTCTGGAGACATGAGTATAGTTTAGGCTGAATCTTGAGTGCTATCCTGAGGGAGTGCTGCACCGTTGGAGATGCTATCTTTCAGACGGGATCTAAAAGCAAGGCCCCCACCTCCCCTCTCAGGTGGGTGTAACCACTCGACTGACCCTGCCTCCACCACACTCTCAGGCAGCACCTTCCAAATCCTAACCACTCGATTGACCCTGTCTCCACCACACTCTCAGGCAGCGCACTCCAGATCCTAACGCCTCGATTGACCCTGTCTCTACCACACTCTCAGGCAGCACATTCCAGATCCTACCACTCGATTGACCCTGTCTCCACCACACTCTCAGCCAGTGCATCCCAGATCCTAACCACTCGATTGACCCTGTCTCCACCACACTCTCAGGCAGCACATTCCAGATCCTAACCACTCGCTGTGTTAAAATGTTTTTCCTCTTTGTCCTCCAATCACCTTAAATCTGTGCCCTCTGCTTCTTGATGCTTCTGCTGATGGGAACAGTTTCTCCCTATCTACCCTGTCCAGACCCCTCATGATTTTGAATGCCTCTATCAAATCTCCTCCCAGCCTTCTCTTCTCCAAGGAAAACAACCCCAGCTTCTCCAATCCATCCATACGGCCAATGTTCCTCATCCCTGAAATCATCCTTGGAAATCTTTTCTGCACCCTTTCTCATGACTTCACATCCTACCGAAAGTGCGGTGTGAAGAACTGAACACCCTGCTCCAGTTGAGGCTGAACCAGTGTTTGATACAGGTTCACCATAGCGTCTAAGATAGAAGCAGCTCTGAAGAAGAATCATACGGACTTGAAACATCAACTCTGTTTCTCTCTCCACAGACGCTGCCAGACCTGCTGAGCTTTTCCAGCATTTTCTGTTTTAATTCATCATACCTTCCTTGCTTTTGTACTCTATACCCCTCTGTTTATAAAGCCCAGGATGCTGTATCAACCCTTAATTCAACCTGCACTGCCACCTTCAATGACCTGTTCACAAATACCCCCAGGTTCCTCTGCTCCTAACACCCCCTTTAGAATTGCATCCTTTATTTTATATTGTCTCTCCTCATTCTTCCTACCGAAACATATCACTTCACACTTCTCTGCATTAAGTTTCATCCGCCAAGTGTCTGTCCATTCCACCACCTGCCTGTGCCCTCCTGAAGCCTGTCTCTATTTTCCTCACAGTTCACAATACTTCCAAGTTTTGTGTCATCAGCAAATTTTGAAAATCTAGGTAATTAATATATATCAGGAAAAGCAGCGGTCCGAGCACTGAACCCACCTTATACCTTCCTCCAGCCTGAAAAGCAACCATTTATCATTATTCTGTTTCCGGTCACTCAGCCCAACTTTGTATCCGTGCTGCCGCTTTCCCTTTAAGTCTACGGGCTTTAACTTTGCTGACAAGCTTGATTTGTGGCACTTTATCAAACTCCCTGTGAAAGTCCATGTACACCACATCAACCACGTTACCCTCATCTACCCTCTCTGTGACCTCATCAAAAGAATTCAGTCAAATTAGTTAAACACAATTTGCCTTTAACAACTCAGTGCTGGTTTTCCGCAATTAATCCACATTCACCCAAGTGACTGTTAATTTTCTCTTTGATTATTGTCTCTAGAAGCTTTCCCACCAGCAAGATTAAACTGACTGGGCTTATCCTCACACCAGAACAAGGGTGTAAAATTGGCAATTCTCCAGTCCTCCGGCACTACCCCTGTATCTAAGGGGGATTGGAAGATTATAGCCAGTGCTTCTGCAATTGCCACACTTACTTCCTTCAATATCTTGGCTGCTTCCCTCCAGCTCGGGTAACTTACCGACTTCAATTACAGCCAGCCCCTCTCACTTCCTCCAAATGAAAGGTGTGGCTATGGGTACCCGCATGGGCCCCAGCTATGCCTGTCTCTTTATGGGGTATGTGGAACATTCCTTGTTCCAGTCCTACTCCGGCCCCCTCTCACAACTCTTTCTCCGGTACATCGATGATTACCTCGGTGCGGCTTCAAGTTCTCGTCGGGACCTGGAAAAATTTTATTAATTTTGCTTCCAATCTCCAACCCTCCATCATTTTCACATGGTCCATCTCTGACACTTCCCTTCCCTTCCTTGACACCTCTGTCTCAATTTCTGGTGATAGACTGTCCACCAATATTCATTACAAGCCTACCGACTCCCACAGCTACCTCGACTACAGCTCCTCACACCCCGCTTCCTGTAAGGACTCCATCCCATTCTCTCAGTTCCTTCGCCTCCGTCGCATCTGTTCTGATGATGCCACTTTCCAAAACAGTTCCTCTGACATGTCTTCCTTCTTCCTTAACCGAGGTTTCCTCCCCACACTGTGGTTGACAGGGCCCTCAACCGTGTCCAGCCCATCTCCCACGCCTCTGCCCTCACACCTTCCTTTTCCTCCCAGAACCATGATAGGGGCCCCCTTGTCCTCACTTATCACCCCACCAGCCTACGCATTCAAAGGATCATCCTCCGCCATTTCCGCCAACTCCAGCATGATGCCACCACCAAACACATCTTCCCTTCACCCCCCCCGGCGGCATTCCGCAGGGATCGTTCCCTCCGGGATACCCTGGTCCACTCCTCCATCACCCCCAACACCTCAACCCCCTCCCACGGCACCTTCCCATGCAACCGCAGAAGATGCAACACCTGCCCCTTTACTTCCCCTCTCCTCACCGTCCAAGGGCCCAAACACTCCTTTCAAGTGAAGCAGCATTTCACTTGCACTTCTCTCAATTTAGTCTACTGCACTCGTTGCTCCCAATGCGGTTTCCTCTACATTGGAGAGACCAAACGCAGACTGGGTGACCGCTTTGCGGAACATCTTCGGTCTGTCCGCAAGCATGACCCAGACCTCTCTGTCGCTTGCCATTTCAACACTCCACCCTGCTCTCATGCCCACATGTCCGTCCTTGGCCTGCTGCATTGTTCCAGTGAAGCTCAACGCAAACTGGAGGAACAGCACCTCATCTTCCGACTAGGCACTTTACAGCCTTCCGGACTGAATATTGAGTTCAACAACTTCAGACCATGAACTCTCTCTTCCATCCCCTTTTTGATCCCCTTTTTCCTATATTCATTTTTATTTTTTAACTTTTATTTATTTTTTTCCCACTTATTTTTATTATTATTTAAAAAATTTATTTCCATTTCTATTCATTGTTTTATCCCCAGTTTTAAGCCTATTTTCGATCTTTTTTCCCCACCACCGTCCCCTCCCCCCACAACAACCCCACTCGGTCCACCTGTCACTTTCCAGAGTGTTTACCCTGGTCTGGCCATTATCACATTCTGCTTTCCACTCTGAATGTCACCATTAGCACCTCCTTTAGCCAGCACCACCACTATTAACAACCCTTTGACCTTTTGTTTATGACATCTTTTGCAATCTCTCCTTTGCCTCCACCTATCGCTTCTATCCAGCCTCACCGGTTCCACCCCCCACCCCTTAAACAGTATATATTTCACCACATTCCTGCTTCCCTTTATCTCTGAAGAAGAGTCATACGGACTCGAAATGTTAACTCTGTCTTTCTCTCCACAGACGCTGCCAGACCTGCTGAGCTTTTCCAGCATTTTTTGCTTCTGTTTCAGATTTCCAGCATCCGCAGTATTTTGCCTTTACCCTCTAATACCTAATCCTCTTTATCAGGTACCTCCTCTTTCATCATGACTTGGGCAGCACCTTCTTCCTTGGTAAAAACACATGCAGATCACTGGGGGAGATGGCAGAGCAGTGCCTATGTCACTGGGCTAGTGATCTAGTGAGTCAGGCTAATACCCGGGGATATAATACCTGGGGGGGCATTATCCCACTGCCACCCCAGCTGGTGGAATTTAAATTCAAGTAAAAAATCTGAAATATAACTATCGTTGATTATTGTAAGAGCCCATCTGGTTCACTAAGGTCCATTTGGGAAGGAAATCTGCCAGCCTCACCCAGTCTGGCCGACATGTGACTCCAGGGACATAGTGATGTCTGTGACTCTTAACTGCCCTCTGAAATGGCCTAGTAAGCCACTCAGTTGTTTCAACTAGCAATAGAATGGATGGCACTGCTACAGGAGCGGTGACTGACCAACAACCCCTCAATGGGCAACAAATTTTGACCACATGCCCACATCCCATGAAAAAAACGAGTCCCTCCTCAGCACCCCTGCCTGCCTGTGTAAATTCCCTAATTGGCCCTGTCCTCCCTTTTACTATTGATGCATCTATAGATAACTCTTGGGCTCCCTTTTATGTTAGCTGCCAATCTCTTATCATCTCTATTTGCTTATTTTGCATCTTTTATTCAGTACACCTCTGAATCTTTTATATTCTGCTTGGTTCTCAGTTGTATTATCCACTTGTCATATGCACCCTTTTCCTGTTTCACCTTCCTCTCTATCTCTTTCGTCATCCAGGGAGCTCTGGATTTGTTTCCCTACCTTTCCCCCTCCTGGGAATATCCCCTGACTCTACCCGAACCATCTCTGCCTTAAATGCAGCCCATTGCTCAGTTATCATTTTGACTGGCAATCTTATTGATTCCAATTTAGATATGTCAGAGCTTTTCTCAGTCTAATGAAATTGGCCCTCCCCCCGTTAATTATTCTTAATCTACTACTTTTCCATAATCAACCTAAACCTTACGATACAATGATCACTGGCCCCCAAATGTTCTCCTGCTGATACTCGGTCCACTTGACCCACCTCATTCCCTGCAGACAAGCCCACCAATGTCCCCTTCCTCATTGGACTGGAAACATGCTGGTCTAGAAAATTCCTCCCAACACACTTCAGAAGGTCTTGCCTCTCTTGGCACTTTCTGCTATTACTATCTCAGCCTACATTCAGATTATTAAATTCCCTCATTATAACCTGGTATTAATTCTTGCACCTCTGCAATTTCCTTGCAAATTTGTTCCTCTACATCTTTCCCACTAGTTGGTGACCTTTGCTCTATCCAAATAGATTCTGCCCTCGACCCCTCTGGGACATCATCTTCACCGGCACTGTAATATTCTCTTCAATCAACATTGACAACCTTCCTCCTTTCTTTCCTTCCCTACCTTTCCTGAACACCTTGTATCCAGTGCTATTCAATACCCACTCCTACCCTCCTTTGTGCCAGGTCTCCATTATCATATTCCAGTGCAGCTACCTGTGCCTACAGCTCACCAGTCTTACTTACCACACTCCATGCATTCACATACATGACCGGTAAGCCGGATTTGCACCTTATTACTTCCCCTCTTCTTCTCAGCCCACCTAACACTTTATTATTTCTTACTCTAGCGCTATCTGTCTCTCCCAATCTTTTAAGAACCTCGTTTTTCCTTTATAACATTATATCCTGGTTTCCACACCCCTGCCAAGTTAGTTTAAACCCTCTCCGATAGCACAAGCAAATTGCCCCAAAAGGACATTGGTCCCAGCTCTGTTCAGGCGCAACCTGTCTGACTTGTACATGTCTCATTTCCCCCAGAACTGGTCCCAATGTCCCAGGAATCAAAGCTCTTCCTCCTCTACTATCTCTCCAGCCATGCAGTCATCTGTTCTATCCTACTTCCACACACACACTGGGGTGTGGTACTGGGAGTATTCTGGAGTTTGCTGTCTTTGAAGTTCATGTTTCCTTCTTAGCTCCCTAAAACCTGACTACAGGACCACACCCCTATTTCCACCTATTTTGTTGGAACCAATGTGAACCACAACCACTGGCTGTTCCCCCTCCCTGCTCAGGGTGCTCTGCAGCTGCTTGGCTCTTGTACCAGTGAGACAATATACCACCCTGTAGGAATGCACAGAGCCCACCTGAGAAAGCAGTAAGACCTTTGGTTAAAACCCCCTCTGAAGGACAGCACCTCTGACAATGAAGTGCTCCCTGGAGTCAGTCCCAACTCCTGGGGATGGGATTTGAACGCACACCCTCCTGAAATGGATGCCAACAGCACAACCGACTGAGCCTAGCCTGACACATTAAACTCGATCACAATGTCGCAATAAGCGGGGATAAAGTCACAGAGTGGAATTTCCCGTGCCCGCTGGCGTCGGGCGCGCTCGGTGGTGTGAGCGGACATTATGGCGAGAAAGGCCAGGAATCAGTTTCACGAGGTTGTGAAACCAGTTTGCGATTGTCCACTCAGCCCGTTGATGGTGGCCGCAGTTCCCAGCATCGGATGTCGGGAGCCTCATTGTAACACATCAGCTCATCATTATAAACCCAGCCCACCGGGCTCATCCCCCCCCACCACCAGGATTGTTCACCCACAGCAGCGTGATCGCACACCGATGTGTCTCACAACGGCATGTATAAGGCATGCACTTTGAGGGGAACTCGGAGGTGAGTACACAGTAACTCCTGGGTCGATGCGTGTTGGAGGGGAGGGGACAAGGGCTGCCCTGCTGTTGAAGGTAGTGCACAAGCGAGTGGGGCGGAGGGAAGCAGCCACGCATTAGGGAAACCTTGTATAAAGTGACCATTGCTCTGCAGCTGAGACAGTTCAGGAGCAGTCACATTGATATGCTTAGAGCCGGGCCTCTAGCTTCTCTGTCCACTCAAGCAACACAGAGGCATCAAAGTGCCACCAAACGCTCCAGAGCTTTTCACCCATTGGGCACAGACTGAAAACTAATGAGCATTTTAGTGGGCTGCGGAACAGTTGGACGACTGAGCACATTGTATAATCCCCTTGCTAAAGCTGGGCTGTGGAGCAGTCACTGCTGGAGATGCTCACAGCCCCATTGCAATGTCATCATCCCGGTTTGGACCAGTCTCCCCATGGTTCAAGCTAACAGGGCAGCCTTGCAGGGTGGGTTAGGAGAATGCCTGTGCCTGAGCTGAGAGCACAGCCTGCAGTCCAGTGGGCAAAGCTGCTGCCAATCGGTCGGGTGGAGTGGGACAGAGATGGGTGGGGTTTCGGGCAGCCATGTAGTGCACTAAACTCTGGTCATCCAAGTGGTGGTCAGCACTCTCCAGGAAGCATCAAGGGGCCTTCAGACTTAACCAAGACAGGTTCTTAGCGCCCTCTGGGAGAAGGGGCAGTTGGGGCTCCTGCACACGCCGCCTAAGAGCCAGAGTGAGTTGTTGCTGGTCGGCGCCAAATTAGACCCAGGGTCTATAGGCACCGCCTTTCATTCCTGCAGGTGACTGAGAACCAGTGTCGCCGAAGACTGCGCGTGTCTAGGGATCTGGCTGGTCACATCTGCCACTTACTGCAGGATGGCAACATGTAGTGAGGACACTCCACAGATCTTCACACAGCCTCTGAGAATGTCTGACTCCTGTCTGGCCGAGGGCAGCTCATGTGCGCTCTGTGATCAGGGTCACATCATAGAGACACAACCATGAAACTTTAGAAGCATCTGATCCTTTGTCCACCTTCAGCACCTGAGCCCTTCAGGAGCACAGCGTCACTGGTCACAGACGCTGAAGAGATGGGGGCCAGCCCCACCTTAAAGGTGCTGAGAGCACACAGAGAGAATGAGGGAACTCTGTGACGCCTGCCCACTACATTCTGGCAGCAATGACCAGCACCATCGAGGTGCAGGTATCAGTAATGTGTCCAGGGAGTGTGAGGCTGGACTGTCACTTTGGTCTGAAGGCTGCACAAAGCACAGAGAAGAGGCCCTGGACTGAGACACCTGACTTTGTCTTGTGCAGAAATGTTTCACACCCGAGTAACACAAACACTGCTCATCAGAACAAAGAGCCATAGGCAGGGAGACATTCTTCGGAGTTTATTGACAATAGTGAACATTATTAACAAGTGATTAATACCCGTGCCCAGGCTGTGCAACTATATCTTCTTAACTTTCCTAACCCTGCTGCTACGTCTTGGTGCTCCCCGGATATCCACAGTGGAGGTGGAGGCAGCCTGCTGACTGCGACGCCCTGTCTGTGATGACCTTGGCGGGTGTCCTCTGGAGGGTCGAGACCTGGAGGGCCCCAGCCTGCTTTCGGGATCCTGCTGTGGGCCAGCTACACCCTCCTCGGCCTGTGGAGCTGGAGCTGCTGGGGTCACAGGAAGAGGGGAGTCGGATGGGCCGGACACTCCCAGAGTCACCTGGATGGATGGGCCCGGGGGGGGTGGTGCACCTACTGATCCTCCTCCCTATGGGTGCCTGAGGGCCCCAGACTGACTCCTTGAGGAGCAGGGGTAGCTGGAGTGAGATCGAGCTGCTCCACACTCCTCTCACGTACACACTGTTGGAGGCCAACTATGGTGTCAGTGATGGAGTTGAGCCCGCGCAGCAGTGCAGGAGCGAAGTCCTGGACCGAGGTCTCCATGGCGGCCGCCATCCTGCCAGTGTTGATCTCAGTGCGTTGCCATGCCGGCGCTATCACCTCAGAGTGAAGACAGACGGACTCCTCCATCGTGCTTTACAATCTGAGGAGTGCATTGGACATCCCTTCCTGATGTTCCCGAGCTTGCCTTTGCAGCTGCAACAACTGTGACACGACCGAGTCCAGAGGCTCCTCATCTGACTCAGACTCAGTAACGTTCTGGCCTCCAGCAGCCCTCCGAGTGCCGGGGACCTGGGAAGTCCCTGTCTCCGCCTGCTGTGGATCAGACAGTGCGATGTGCTCACCAGATTGTGACCCCGAGGCTACTCTACAGCTCGGTCCCACTGAGGTGTGTGTCTCTGCGCTGGTGGAGGGTGTGGGTGAGGCTGTGATGGGACTTCAGGGAGGGTGCCTCCAGATTCCTCTTCAGGGGTTTCTTCGGGGTTTGATTGTTGTCCCTGGGTCATGGACTCTGTCGGCTGTTTCCCAGATGTGTCTGTGAAAGCAAGGAGAGATATTTGGTGCATGGCAGTGGCCTGTGAAAGAGGACACATCACTCACAGCGTGGCTGTCTGATGGATGTTGCACTGCTGGATCCTCACTTGGTAGAGCAGCACCGACCTCACCGTCAGCACAGGACCGGTCCAGATCCTCACCGACCAGCTGGATGGCTTTGTTTTCAAAGTCTGTGAGGACCTTGATTTCAGACACTCCTCCTCCAGTCTGCGACCTCTCTCTCTTGTTGTGTGCCAGCTTGTCCTGCATGAATAGAGATGGAGAGAGTGTAAGCAGGAGGCCTGTCAGGCCAGATGATAAGTATGCCTGGCCTGTGTGGGTGGTGAGTGGTCCCATGGATGGGTGAGGACAATGAGAGTGAATGGTGATGTCCCTTGAACTGGCAGTGAGTGAGGGCCCTGTGAATGTGTGATGGGTTTGTGCGTGTGTGAGTTGGGAGTGGTGAGAAGAGTGACTTACCCTGGCAGGATGGAGGAGATCATTCATCCTCTTTCGGCACTGGGTGGCTGTCCTCTTTTGAAGGGCGTTAGCGCTGACCACTGCCTCCCAAGCCAGGTTGGTGATGTTGCTGCCCATCCTGCAGCCAGGGCCGGGGTAGAGGACATCACAATGGGCCTCCATGGTGTTCAAAAGGCACTCGAGAGACGCATCATTAAACCTGAGGTTTGCAGACATTTTGCCTTTTGCGGCCATGTTGTCTGTGCAGCAGTCGTGGGCTGGAAGCGCTGAGAGGTGTGCGCGTGGCTGCAGCTTAAATATGGCACCTGGCGTGATGAAGCAATGAGGTGATGATGTGGCGGGTAAACAAGAGCCCACCCACCATCGAAATGGCGTGTTTCCCGGGAATGTATCATTAATGCGGCGAGTTTGGGACGATACGGCGTGAGAAGCCGCCATTGCAGCCAGCGGGTAAAACGTCATTTCCCTGCCTGCTACCACACTTAGTGTGAATCTGGGACCATCCCACCCCCAGTAACAAGCTGTGCCCAGTTGACCTCCAGCAGAAAGGTGCCAATGTGCATGGACATCGGGCAAGGCCATTGGCTACGATGTCCCATTAAGCACCAATCACCTGCTTAACCTTGAAGAGTGTATGCTTGGTGAGGCTTTGGAGAATGGCCATAGAGTCAGAGAGACATTATGAAACAGAAAGAGGCTATTTGGCCCATCAAGTTCATGCTATCTCTCTGTAGAGCAATCCAATCAATCCTATTCCCTCGTTATATTCCCATAGCCCGACAAGTTTATTTCCTTCAAGTGTCCATCCAACATCCTTTTGGAATTATTGAATGTCTCCTCTTTCACCACCCTCATAAGGATGAGTTCCAGGCCATTACCACTCCCTGTGTAAATATATTTTTCCTCACACCCCCTTGTGCAATTCTTGCCCAAAACCTTAAATGTGTCACCTACTGCTTGAACCATTAGCTAATGGGAACAGCTTTTCTTTGTCTACTTTATCTGAAGCTGTCAGAGTCTTGTACACCTCGATCAGATCTTCCCTCAATCTCCTTCACTCCAGCTTCTCCGATCTAACCTTGTGGCTAAAATCCCGCATCCCTGGAACCATTCTGGTAAATCTCTTCCGCACCCACTCAGGGACCCTCACATCCTTCCTAAAGCGTGGTGACCAGAACTGGACGCGATACTCCAGTTGTGGCCGAACCAGTGTTTTATACAAGATTAAGATAATTCTTCGCCCCTGTACTCTATGTACCTCTAGCGCAGCGGTGGCAATAAGTGGAGATAAACTGCTGCAGCAAAAAGGGTGGAACAATCCGGAAATGCAAGTCAATCTCTAGGTCAAACACTTGAAGGATCAGTTACAGCTTAAGATGTTCTTTGGATATCTCCAGCAGCCTGTGGTGTTTATGGTGACTGTTCTCTGTCTGTTGTGTAGATTGTGTTTCATAGAGGAGCTTAACTGATTGTCAGCGTGCAACTGTTTCCACACAGCTCCTGTTACACAACCTCACAGACTGTGTTAGCATTGAGCATCACCATTAACCATTGAAAGAGAAGCATCCTTGCAGATTTGTCAGAGCCAAACTCAAAGCACCAACCCTGACCCTACAGAAGGTTCAGAAGCAATGGAGGGATGACTGTTTTGCTTTGGGCGTGAACTAATACTTTTATTTGACAATTATCCGCTTCCTTCAACTGAAGCCGCCCAGTTCTCCTTGGGGGCCACAACTGGGGGTATTCCATCCAGTTCTGGTCACCACACTTTAGGAAGCATGTCCCTGACAGAATGCATAAAAGATTATCCTGAATGATTCCAGGGATGAGGTATTTTAGCTACGAGGTTAAGTAGCAAAGGTGCAGCTCGAAACTGAGTGCAGCGAAACTGAGTGCTTAACTCTAGGATTTTCATAAGTGTGAGAGTTTTAAGGGTTGATCTCTTTCTAGAAGCGAGGTAAGTTTGCAGTTAGCATTTAACTTAATTGTAACAGAATATTGTAGTTTCTTTCAGTTTTAGCAGTGATAAACAAACTCCCTGCTGAGAGGCAGCTGCAGTTAGTTAATTAAGTCGCTAGTTAGAACTGGTTCTGAAGCCAGCAGTGGCTGACCCAGCTCACTGGAATTTGAGCTAGAATAAATACAGGAGGTTTAGCAGTTGCACAAAGTGAGTCACACAAAGGTGGCAGCTCAAGACTGGGTGCTTAACTCTGGGAATTTGGTAAGTGAGGGAATTCGGCACACATCACCTGCCCTGCCATCTTGTTTTATTTAATCAATTAGGTTTCAAGTTTAGAAATATCACTCACTCAATGATTATCCATAGTTATGATCTGGAGTTTAACTTGTTACGCTATAAATTTAATATCATACTTACATCTCCCAGGTACCAGTTTAAATTACTGCCTCAGTTTTGAAAAAAAAACTTAAAACTCACCAATCACCTACCTGCTCACCTAATTAATGCCTCATCCTTTATTAATAGGGCTACCACACCTCCTTTTCCTTTCTTCCTGTCCTTTCAAAATGTCAAATACCCTTCAATGTTCAAGTCCCAGCAACCATGTCCTCATAATGACTATCATATCATACTCATTTATTTCTGTTTGAGCTATCAATTATTCCATCTTGTTACGAATGTTGTGTATATTCAGACAAAGAGCCCTTAATTCAGTCTTTTTAACATTTTTCCCTACTCTGACCTTATTTGCTGGTGCACTCTTATGTCTGTATGCTCTGTTGCTTCCTGCCACACTCTGGTCATCATTACCCATATCACAACCCTGCACCATTGCCTTGATCAGTCGCGTCATGAGAAATGATCTTTGTTCAGGGGATCAAAATGTGGAATCAGTTTGGGAGGAGATAAGAAACATCAAAGGAAGGAAGTTACTGGTGGGATAGTTTATAGGCCCCTGACAGTCGCTACACAATAGGACAGAGTATAAATCAAGAAATAATGGGGGCTTGCAAGAAAGGTACTGCAATAATCATGGGCGATTTTAATTTTCATATAGAGTGGACAAATCAGATGAGCAAAAGTAGCTTGGAGGATAAGATCATAGAGTGTATTCAGGACAGAACAGCACATTCTAGAACCAACCAGGGAATAGGTTATTTTAGACCCGGTAATGTGTACTGAAACAGTATTAATTAATGACCTCATGGTAAAGGATCCTCCAGGCAAGGGTGATCATAGCATGATAAAATTTCACCTTCAGTTTGAGGGTGAGAAATTCGGGTCTGAAACTAGTGTCTTAAACTTAAATGACAAGAGAATGAAGACACAGTTGGCTAAAGTAGACTGGGTAAGTGGGTTAAAAGGTAAGATGATAGAAAAGCAGTGGCCATCATTTCAGGAAATATTCCATAACTCTCAACAAACATATATTCCAGTGAGAAAGAAAGACTCTATGAGAAAGATGCACCATCCGTGTCTAACTGATGAAGTTAAGGATGGTATAAAATTGAAAGAAAATATGTAAAATGCTGTAAAGATTAAAGATAGGCCAGAGGACTGGGAAAATTTTAGAAGCCAGCAAAGGATGACGAAAATATTAATAAAGAGGGAGAAATTGGAATATGAGGGAAAGCTAGCAAGCAATATAAAAACAGAGAGTAAATGCTTCTACAAGTATATAAAAAGGAAGAGAGTAGCTAAAGTGAGCATTGGACCCTTAGAGTATGAGACTGGGGAATTAATAATGGGAAACGAGGAAATGACAGAGACTTTGAACAAGTATTTAGTATCTGTCTTCACAGTAAAAGACACAAAAAGCAACACACGAATAGTAGAAAAACAAGGGGAAAAAGGGAGGGAGGAACTTAAAACGATCACAATCACCAGAGAAAAAGTACGAGAAAATCTAATGGGACTAAAAGCTGACAAGGACCTCCTGGATCTCCTGGACCAGATGGCCTGCATCCTTGGGTCGTAAAAGAATCTGGGAAAAAAATCTGAGAAATTCGTACCTGAGTCTTTCCCCCCTTTTAGCAGTCGAAACTACTTCAGGTCGCTCCGGCTCTGAATTCCTTGCAGCTCCTCTCTTTTGTCACCCCCACCCCACCAGCCAGAAACAGGCACAGCTCTCGTTCGAAGGAATGGAACAAATCGGGGCCCAGCGCCTGGGCTGGCAGGGTGTTCCCGATGTCCCTGATTCACTGGAAAAAAGGACCATTCCCTGATATCTAATCTAGATCTGCCCCTCACACAACTTCATGACCCTGGATCGCTCTAGCCTATTTCATTGAAACAAAGGACACGCTCCTTCCAATCCCGCTGAGGTGACATCAAGGAAGGACCCGGGATAAATTTGGGCGTCAAGTCAGGGGCCCGACTCATTCCCAGCTCCAGGAGATCTTTCCGGAGGCAGGTAAACAACGACAGTGGCTTCCCAAACGGCAGCGGTGGATAGACAATTTGAATATTGAAGTGATAAACGCAGAAAATATTGGAAATATTCAACAGATCAGGCAGCATCTGTGGAGAGAGAAACAGAGTTAACGTTTCAGTTCCATGACTTTTCATCAGTTCTCTGTTTACTCTGTTTCTCTCCCCACAGGTGCTGACTGACCTGCTGAATATTTCCGGCATTTTCTGTTTTTTTTTCAGGTTTCCAGCATCCGCGGTATTTTATTTCGGGATACTTAAGTGCCACTTGTGGGGAGATTTCAGACCCTGCCGGGATCTTCCCGGTGATGGGTGGGCCTCTTCCCTACCCCACCCTGCGGAGGGCAAAGCCCGGCAGGTTCCTGGAAGTGGCCGGCTGGCTGGTGGCTAGGGTGGCCCACGAGGCCTCCCTTTCCCCATCGGAGCTGCTCCTGTCACAGAGCCACAGCTCTTGCTACAGACCTACCCCAGGGAGAGGGTTCCCCTCCACGGTGATGGTGCCCACCTCTCCTGGTGGAGCTGCCGGCAGGAATCGCTGCCAGCCCTCCCATTAGCCCAACTGGGTGCCTGTTCCACCCACTCTCCTTAGTTGGATGGTGTTCCTGGAGGAGGCCTCACAATTGGCCACCTCTGGTAACATCGTGCATTCAGGTAGCCGGGCATCACCAGCGGAGATGGGCCCCGCTTTTGTTCCCGACCTTAGAATATCTTCCAAGGCAATAAGACTCTGCCCAAACTCTCTAATTTAACACAATCTATTCCCTTCATCATTTTATGAACCTCACTCCTAAGTCTATGCTTCTCTGAAACCTTCTAGCAGCCTTCCTGTCAGAATCACAGAATAGTTCCAGTACAGAAGGAGGCCATTCGGCCCATCCCCAAATGAGCAATTCTCCTAGTGCCATTCCCCCATCTCCTCCCTGTAACCCTGCACATTCCTCCTCTATGGATAATCCAATTCCCCCTTGAATGCCTCGACGCAATCTGCCTTCACCACACTCTCAGACAGCGCAATCTAGATCCTAACCACTCGCTGTGTGAAAAAGTTTCTCCTCATATCTCCATTGCTTCTTTTGCCAATCACCGTAAACCAGTGCAGGAAGAGGATGAATGGTCTCATCCGCTCCGCTCGGGTTAGTCACCCTTCAGCTCCCTCCAATATCAAACTCTTATCATAGCATCATGTACTCAGAGGGCCAATCTCTTCAGGGATCTCACACAACCATTAGCAGGGGACACATCACCACTGATTGTCTCACGGAAACTTTCAATCACCACCGTCCCATCTACCATGCTGCTCACACTCCACCCTCAGCCCCTTCTGGGGAGGGCTCACCACACACAGGGGGCGTGTATCTTTCCCAAACTCTGCTCCATCCCTTCTCATCACATTCCTTTCTTTTGTCTTCATCCGGACCAAGCTTGACCACAACAGACGGGAAAGATCCCAGACCGGGGGAGGGAGGGCGGACATCATAACCCTCACGGAATTCAAGGAGGATGCTGAGGAGGACAGGGATCGCTCCTGTGGGGGAGGGGAGATCAGATTGCCTTAGCAACCCAGAATGGATCACACCTTCATGAGTTCATCACATCCCGACAATCACAATGAGTGACACGCAGCCATATATTCCTTTTGCTCATCAACTAAAACTCTCTTCTCTATCTTATAGGCACCAGGAGGTCGAGGCCGACGAGACAGCCCATCATAGGTCCCAGCCCCCAGACCACATCCGAAGAGGAAGCTAAGGAAGAACTGTCACAGTGTTCACCCGCACACACCACCAGCACAGATACACAGACCTCGGTGGGGCATAGCTCTTGATCAGGCTCGGGGTCAGGGGGGGATGAGCATCAGCCTGACATCCCGGGGGTCTCCTCTCAGGACACTCCAATTCAGGGTCCCCTCTGCCTGTGACCCCCTCCCCTCCAGCCACAATGATACAGTCGATTGCGCCCTGCACCCTTGGGAAGCCTGGATGGCTGCGAAGCCTGAATCGCCCAGCCTGGCTATTGTGATCCAGAGCAAACCTCACATAGTGATGTCCCTTCCTGTAAAGGGCATCTGTGACCTCCTTTATGCATCTATGTGTTGTGGACTGCGAGACGCTGCAGAGGTCCCCTGTTGATCCCTGGAACGAGCCACAGGCAAAGAAATTGAGCACGGCGGTCACCTTTAAAGCCACTGGCAGGGGATACCCTCCAACTCCACGGGACATCAGGTCTTCACGAAGAATGTGGCAGATATGATCTACCAGAGCTCAGGACAAGGGCAGATATGCCTGGCATTGTCTCTCACTCATTTGTAAATAGAAGATTCTTCTTCAGTACACCCTTGGTCTGGCAACTCGCCTCCATTGTCTGAGTCTCTCCTCCTGACCCTCTTGTTCATTCCCTGGACCCCCTTGACCCTGGACCTCAGGCCGGGCCTCCTCCTGGAGCTGCACTCTGCATCACCTCCCCCACCTTCACCTCCTGCATTCCATTAGGACCCTCAAAAAGGCAGCATTCAGCCCTGGATCCATTTTTGCTTTTACCGTCTCTCCGAAATGAAAGATTGAAGACATTAATGATTAATGGAGATAATCAAAATATTGAAGCTCACAACCTGTCACCTTTGGCAACTGTAATGGTCTATAGTGGTTTCTGCCCTACTTACATTGTCGCTGATGCTGTCTTGTCTTTGAGGCATCACCACCCAGACCGAGGTGACCAAGGTGCCACCCCAGAAATGTGACATCTGAATCCCTGATTGCTCCGAGAAGGTTTGAATGACAAGCGCTACCTAATCCGGTTCAATGCCCCAATCTCTGACCTGACATTCGAATGAACAGTAAGTTGCTGATGATTAACGACTGGAGGTCCTTTGGCCCATTAGGAATGCCAATTCCGGAGAGCATGTGACTGGCCTCCATTAACATAATGCTGCATCTGTGCCTCCTCCCCAATTTCCTGCATTCCCAAATTATACATTCCGATGTGTTAATGTTGAGATGCAGCGAATGTAATGTTAAGCCGTTGACTTCTGAGTATCCCTGTTACAGCGCTGATAAAGGAATTGGCTTCCAATGGCTTTCTTCCCAAGTAGGTCTTTCTCCTCTCTCTCTAATCAGACTCCAGTTAACTCCAGCTAGTTAGAGGGCCCCCCCCAAGAAAGGGCCCCTTAGTGCAGCGATGTGCCCCTCCCACACAGCCTCAGACCCTTCCTATTCAGGATTGCTTCCATTTTCAATTTATAACTGCGCCATAACTCCAGTAGAGCAAGATGGTGGTTCTGTTACTATTATTTCAAAAGGAGCTTCGATCCTCCCCCTCTCACTGTCCGTGTCCCAGAAATCTACCTGGAACCTCACAATGTGAAGGTAGAGCTCCCTCCTGTTATTCTCCAGCCTCCCCAAATAATACAGGATCCCATAGCTGTTGTGGTGGACATTCCTACCCTACCCCCAAGCCCATCACTACTGAAGTGTCCATGGCCCATGTGGACCTGTACCCTCCCCATCTTGAGGCTGTGTGCACTGTCCGCTACTGAGGTGAACCCGCCCAGATAAACTTCACATACCCACACCCACCCCCCACTTTTATTATGCACTCCCCAATTACAAACTGCAGATTTCCATCACCATACCACCTAGAGCCCAGTACAGCCCATGGCCAGCGACTGGGAGACAGCCCTGCAAGCTGTGCATTAATCCTATTCTTGCCCCTCCCTAGAGTTCATTTTTATTCATTCATGGGATGTGGGCTTCGCTGGCTCAGCCAGCATTTATTGCCCATCCCTAGTTGCCCTTGAGAAGGCGGTGGTGAGCTGCTGCCTTCTTGAACCGCTGCAGTCCATGTGGTGTAGGTACACCCACAGTGCTGTTAGGAAGGGAGTTCCAGGATTTTGATCCAGCGACAGTGAAGGAACGGCGATATATTTCCAAGTCAGGATGGTGAGTGACTTGGAGGGGAACTTGCAGGCGATGGTGTTCCCATGTATCTGCTGCTCTTGTCCTTCTAGATGGCAGTGGTCGTGGGTTTGGAAGGCGCTGTCTAAGGAACCTTGGTGAATTCCTGCAGTGCATCTTGTAGATGGTACACACTGCTGCGCTGTGCGTCAGTGGTGGAGGGAGTGAATGTTTGTGAATGTGGCACCAATCAAGTGGCTGCTTTGTCCTGGATGGTGTCAAGCTTCTTGAGTGTTGCGGGAGCTGCACTCATCCAGGCAAGTAGGGAATATTCCATCACACTCATGACTTGTGCCTTGTAGATGGTGAACAGGCTTTGGGGAGTCAGGAGGTGAGTTACTCATCACAAGATTCCCAGCCTCTGACCTGCTCTTGTGGCCACAGTATTTATATGGCTAGTCCAGTTCAGTTTCTGGTCGATGGTAACCCCCAGGATTTTGATAGTGGGGGATTCAGTGCGGAGTTGAACTCAGCTTGGAGGTCAGGGAGACTGGGTGTGGCGATAGTGAGGGCAGCAACATCAGCTTCCCGCTCCTGGCAGCCGTTCATTCGCCCCCGTCTCCTTTTGGAAAGTGGACGTCAGGGCTCGGAATGTACTGGGGCGTGAACTGCCCTACCGACTGAAAAAGAAGGCAGCTTTGCATTTATATAGCACCTTTCGCACCCACAGGGCAGTGCTTTACTGCCCAGGAAGTTCACCTGAAGTGTAGCCGCTATTGGAGGAAATGCAGTGGCCAGCTTGCGCACAGCAAGATCCCACAAACATCACCGTGACAATGACCAGATAATCTTGATTCAGGGATAAACATCAGCCCAAGTGGCACCTTTGAGAGTGCAGCGCTCCCTCGATACTGCACTGAGGTGTCAGCCCAGAGTTTGTGCTTTGGGCTCTGGAGTTAGACTTGAGCCCACAGCCTTCTGACTGAGAGGTGATGAACTGCTGCTGGCACTTAAAGAGGTTTCACTTGAACTGAGGAGTAGGCCAGGTAGTGAAGGGTATCTGGTGTGCCAGCGTAAGAACAGCGAGTTCAGAAGAAGGAGCAGTGCAAGATGTAAAGGGAACTGTTGTCCATCAAAATAGACAAGATCAGGTTGGTAACCTTGAAGCTTGAAACCAGTGATACTGGTGCACTAACCAATCACAGGGCACAACTGATAACCCATGAAGAATTTATCCAAATAAAGTTTTCAGTTCCTTCACACAATATCTTTATCCTCTTGTTATGACGTGGCAGATAATGTGTGCCGGGGGATCAAATCCACGCGGGAAACTTGATCGCGTTATCACGACAGTTTTGCAATTTGTATTTATTTTGAGATGCGTGTAATGAATTCAGAAGTAATAAGTCCACCAAGACTTTAGAGACTTTTAAAAACTAAAATGAGAGTTTTTATTAACAAAAGAGAAGATTTCAAGCACGTACATAGAACTACAAATCACAACTATAGTATCTCCTACAATCCCCAATTAAACTGACTCCCAGTTACACCCCCTTTAAGGCAAAGGTCCAAAAATAGGCATTTTAGATTTTAAACAGATCCAGCAAATTAACACAGTACCCTGGACAGTGGATTTCAAAGTGCCTTTCTCCAGCTTCGGTTTCTGTAGACAGTAGGCTTAATGCACAAATACCGGAGGTTTCAAACCCTCCTGTTAGATCTCACAATGCCTTTCCCTGGCACACAGCCCTACTCTGCTCCGTACATGCCTCTCCCCCTTCAACATGCAAACTCCACTGTTTCCAAATGCCCCTTCATCTATGTAAAAATGCAAATTCCCTTCACACCTCACATGACAAGTCCCCAACCATGAGTACTCATTAGCATATCAAAGACACTTCTACACCTGACTTCTTTTGATAACTTCAACTTGCAGTCTCCTTGGCTACAAAATGTAATTAAATCACACACACAGACAGAACAACACAACCCTACAGAACAACCTACAAACCTACTTTACAATAAACCAGAAAAACATCATGAAAGCCATTACACTCTCATGACAGCCCTCCTCTCCTGAAAGCGCTGACTCTTGGCAGCAGACAGGTTCATGGCTGTTCCTTAGGGCACCCTACTCTGGTTGGACAAACTCCAGGAGGTTTCATCACATGAACCCTCCTCCCTCCCAACCATTTCCAAATCCCTCCCTGGTCTCGCTCATGTCTACCTCTGTAATCTCCTCGATCCCTACCACCCTCCAAAATGTCTGTACTCATTTCATTTTGGTCCCTTGAGAACAAGGACGAGAAATTTGAAATCGAGGCATTTTTTTTAATGTAGGTCAGCAAGCACACGGGTGACGGGTGAACAGGATTTGGTGTGGGTTAGGGAAGAGGCAGCAGAGTTTCGGATGACCTCGAGTTTCTAGAGGGAGTCCAGCCGGGGATGCATTGGAATAGTCGAGTCTAGAGGTATCAGAGGCATGAATGAGGGTTTCAGCATCAGATCAGCTGAGACAGGGGCGGAGTTGGGTGATGTTATGGAGGGTGGAAAAGCTTGGTTTTAGTGATGGCATGGATATGTGGGTCACATGCTCATCTTGCGGTCACACTAAGGTTGCAAACAGTGTGGTTTAGCCTCAGGCAGTTGCCAAGGAGCAGGACAGAGTCAGTAATGAGGGAGTAGTGTTTGTGATGGGAAGAGGATGGATTCAGTTTCCCAATACTTAATTGGAAGAGATCTCTGCTCTTCCAGTGTTTATTGGTGGATAAGCAGTCTGATTACTTCACAGAGTCACAGAATTTTAATGGCACAGAAGGAGGCCATTCAGCCCATCGTGTCTGCACCGACTCTCCAAATGAGCATTATGACCTAGTGCCATTGCCCTGCCTTTTCCCCATACCCCTGCTCATTGTTTCTATTCAAATAATCATCTAATGTCCTCTTGAATGCCTCGATTGAACCTGTCTCCACCACACTTCCAGGTAGTGCATTCCAGACCCGAACCACTCGCTGAGTTTTTTCTCACATCACATTTGCTTCTTTTGCAAATCACTTTAAATCTATGTCCTCTCTATCTTGATCCTTTAATGAGTGGGAACAGTTTCTCCCTATCTACCCTGTCCAGCCCCCTCATGATTTTGAATAACTCTATCAAATGTCCTCTTAGCCTTCTCCTCTCCAAGGAGAACAGTCCCAATCTCTCCAATCCATCCTCATAACTGAAGTTTCTCATCCCTGGAACCATTCTTGTAAACCTCTTCTGTACTCTCTCCAATGTGTTCACATCCTTCCTATAATGTGGGGCCCAGAAATGTACACAATACTCTAGCTGAGGTCTAATGAGTATTTTATATAAATTCAGCATAACCTCCCTGCTCTTGTACTCTATGCCCCTATTAATAAAGGCCAGGATACTATATGCTTTATTAATTGCTCTCTCCACCTGTCCTGCCACCTTCAATGATCTATGCACATATACACCCAGGTCTTTCTGCTCCTGCACCCCCTTCAAAATTTCACCCCTTACTTTATATTGTCTGTCCATGTTGTTCCTACCAAAATGCATCACCTCACACTTCTCCAGCATTGAACTTCATCTGCCACCTATCTGCCCACTCCACCAACTTGTCTGTGTCCTTTTGAAGTACAACACTCCCAAGCTCCGTATCATCCGCAAACTTTGAAATTGTCCCCTGTGCACCAACATCCAGATCATTAATATATATCAGGAAAAGCAAGGGTCCCAAAACCGACCTCTGGGGAACTCCACTACAAACCTTCCTCCAGCCTGAAAAATATCCATTGACCATTACTCTCTGCTTCCTATTACTCAGCCAATTTTGTATCCATGTTGCTATCATCCCTTTTATTCCATGAGCAATAATTTTTCTCACAAGTCTGTTGTGTGGCACTGTATCAAATGCCTTTCGAAAGTCCATGTACACCACATCAACAGCATTACCCTCATCGACCTTTTCTGTTACCTCTTCAAAAAACTCCAAGTTAGTTAAACACGATTTCCCCTTTAGAAATCCAGGCTGGCTCTTCCTTATCAATCCATATTTTTCTATGTGACGACTAATTCTATCCCGAATAATTGTTTCTAGAATCTTGCCCACCACCAAAGTTAAACTGACTGGACTGTAATTTCTGGGCTTATCCTTACAACCTTTTTAGATCAAGGGTGTAATTTTTGCAATTCTCCAGTCCTCTGGCACCTCCCCTGAGTCTGGGGAAGACTGAAAAATTATGGCCAGTGCCCCTACTCTCACTTCCTTCAATATCCTTGGATGCAGCTCGTCCAGTCCCGGTGCCTTGTCAACTTTAAGTACTGTTAGTCCAATCAACACTTCCTCCTTATCAATTTTGAACCCTTCTAGTGATGGAGTTTCCTCGTCTGTCACCTTGGTCTGGGTAGCATTTACCTCTTTGGTAAAGACGGATGCAAAGTATTCATTTAATACCTCATCCATGGCCCCTTCGTCCATGTGTAAATTCCCTTTTAGATCCCTAATCGGCCCTACTCCTCTTTTTGCCACCCATTTACTATTTATATGTCTGTAGAAGACTTTGAGATTCCCCTTTATGTTGGCTGCCAGTATTTGCTCATAATCCCTCTTCGCTTCTCGAATGTGCTTTTTCACCTTCCCTCTGAACCTTCTGTATTCCTCTTGGTTCTCAATATGTATTTTCTACCTGACACCTGCCATAAGCACACTTTTTCTTTTTTATCTTAATTTCAATTTCCTTTTTCATCCGGGGAGCTCTGGATTTGTTTGCCCTACCTTGCCCTTTCGATGGAATATACCTTGACTGTGCCCAAACCAATTCTTTTTTGAAGTTGTTGTGAGTTGGGACTATTGATAGAGTCGATCAGCAGACACTTCTTAGGTGGAAACGTTGGTTTATTTAAAAAGGTACTTAGCAACAACTACACATCTGCTTTCAGCTCAGACTTTATCTCTGCACAACAAATACTAACTACTGACTACTGAGGTAGCCCATGCTACTCTCCTATTGGGTACTAAAGACCATGTGATCTTCCTTAAGACGAATTATTCTTAAAGGTATATTACGCAATAAATAAAACCATAATTACCACATCCCTTCCCCTTTACCCGAATATACATATTATATTTACAAGTACACATTTCTCAAAACAACATAATATTTGCACTGGGTCAGGAATTTACAAGTTCAGTCTTTCAGGTGGTTTCC
The DNA here is from genome assembly GCF_964194155.1 of Cetorhinus maximus. Taxonomy (NCBI): domain Eukaryota; kingdom Metazoa; phylum Chordata; class Chondrichthyes; order Lamniformes; family Cetorhinidae; genus Cetorhinus; species Cetorhinus maximus. The sequence continues at coordinate 3,870,167 of NC_135910.1, forward strand.
TGTTACGTGTGGAACGTCTCAGCTCCACAACTTCAGATTCTTTGTCAGGAACCTCCTTTTCCGGAGTTGCCTGAACATCAGGTGCTTCGGCGACACTTTCAGTTCTGTATCCTCAACTCTTACAGGAACATCAGGCACGTCTGCCCTGGGTTGAGAATCCTCAACAGGAAACACAGACCCGGTCATGATCACCGGTGGAACCAAATCTCGGTGATTTATCTCTCTTCCTTAAATGATCCACATGTTTCGGGGTGATCCGGCCTTCCATTTCCACGTGGTAAGATAGAGATCTAGTCACTGCACTTATTTCACCTGCTAACTACTTTGGTCCTTCTCCAAAGTTCATCATATATGCCGTCTCTCCCACGGTAAATTTCCTCTCGCGACTATGCCAGTCGTGTCTAGTTTTCTGGCTTCCCTGACTCCTTCCCACCTTCCCCTCTAAATTCGGTATTATTAAGCTCAATCTCGCCCTGAGACAGCGTTTCAACAATAACTCCGCGGGTGTGACACCTGTTGTTGTGTGAGGGGTGGTCCTGTAATGAAAATGAAAGTGTGCTAGTTTGGTTGCCAAGGAGTCACCAGTTAGCTTTTCCAAGCCTGTCTTGAACATTTGAACCACCCTCTCGGCCAGTCTGTTTGAGGGAGGGTGGGTACAGTGCAGTTTTCACATGAGTGACACTGTTGAGGCTGATAAACCGTTGAAACTCAGCACTTGTAAATGCCGGGTCATTATCAAAAACAACTACTTCTGGCAGCCCGTGAATGGCAAAACTCTGACGTAGTTTCTCAATTATAACGCCCGACGTTGGTGACTTCACCTCATAAACATCCAACCATTTTGAATGGGCATCGACAATGAGCAGAACAGAGAAGGCCTGAAGCTCTGAAAAAGAGTCAAACGGACTCGAAACATTAACTCTGTTTCTCTCTCCATAGATGCTGTTTCCCCCTTCTCGGCAGGGTCTTGCATTTTCACGCCTTTTTTGGCCGGGGTTTCCCGCCCGATGTGGAGGACAGCGCCACTTTATATGTCCTGTATGGCTTTTGAACCGCTTGCTGTGCTTTCCATGACCAGCGCTATCTCTAGCGCCTTCGTGAAATCCAAATTTGCTTCGGACAATAATCTCTTCTGAATAGTGTCTTCATTCACATTGTACACTAAACAATCTCTGAGCTTGTCGTTTAGAGATGCACCAAACTCACAATGTTCCGTTAACTGCGTCAAATTTGGCACATAGCATGCAACTGCAGCAACTTACCAAGGCTCCTTAGACAGCACCTTCCAAATCCACAACCTCTACCACCTAGAGGGACAAGGGCAGCAGATAGATGGGAACATCACCGCCTGGAACTTCCCCTCCAAGTCACTCACCATCCTGACTTGGAAATATATCGCCGTTCCTTCACTGTCGCTGGGTCAAACTCCTGGAGCTCCCTCCCTAACAGCACTGTGGGTGTACCTACACCACATGGAATGCAGCGATTCATGAAGGCAGCTCACCACCACCTTCTCAAGGGCAGTTAGGGATGGGCAATAAAGGTTGGCCCAGCCAGCGACGCCTACACCCCGTGAATGAATAAAAAAAAAACATGCCAATCTGCGCCTGTAACTCCCCAATCTTATTTACTGTACCCCGTGCATTCCCATACATGCAGTGTAACCCTGAGTTAGATTTTGTTACTTTCTCCCTCACTCTGACTTCGCCTATTAACTTACTATTCTCTATACTAGTGCTACCTGTCTCTCCCAGTATTTTGTGCACCCTGGTATTCCTCTCTAATATTTTCTCTTGGTCCCCACACCCCTGCTGAGTTAGTTTAAAGCCCTCCCAACAGCACCATCAAATCGGCCCACAAGGAACTCAGTCCCAGCTCTGTTCAGGTGCAGCCCGTCCAGCTTATACAGGTGCCATCTCCCCCAGAGCCAGTCCCAATGTCCCAGGAATCTATAACTTTCCCTCCTGCATCATCTTTCCAGCCATGCATTCATCTGCCTTATCCTTCTATTTCTGTACTCACTGGGAGTAATCCGGAGATTGCTACATTTGAGGTCTGGCTTGCTAATTTTCCACCGAGCTCCCTAAATTCTGATTGCAGGACCACATCCCCCATTCTACCTAAAGTCATTGATACCAGTGTGGACCGTGACCTCTGGCTGCTCACCCTCCCCCAGCCGCTCTGTGACATCCTTGACCCTGGCACCAGGGAGGCAACATACCATCCTGGAGTACGTCTACGGCCTCAGAAATGCCTGTCTGCTCCCCTAACCAATGAATCCCCGATCACTGTTACTCTTCCTTTCTTCTTCCTCCGCTCCTGTACAGCCGAGCCACACGTGCTGCCACAAACCTGGCTCTGACTGCACTCCTCTGAGGAACCAGCACCCTCACCAGCTTCCAAAACGGAAAACCAATTTGTGAGCGGGACCCGAGGGGACTCGTGCACTACCTGCCTACTTCTCTTGGGCTGCCTAGTGGTCACCCATTCTCTCTCTGTCTCCAGCCCCTTTACCTGCGGTGTGACCACCTCTCTGAACATGCTATCCACATAGCTCCCAGCCTCACAGATGCACCACAGTGACTCCAGCCACTGCTCGAGCTCCGAAACCCAGAGCTCAGGTTTCTGCAGCTGGTGACACTTCCTGCACACGTGGTTGTTTAGGACACTGTAGCGTCCATGACTTCCCACATATTACAGGACACACATTCCACTTGACTGAGCTGCCCTGCCATGTCTTAACTCTACTTCCCTTACGTTAACTTTATTCTACTTTGGATTATTTACATTACTTTATTGTATTGGCCCTAAATTTCCCTTATTCCTGGTGCTTCTCAGTTAAATCCAAATATAGCTACTTGTTTAAAAATATTACACTTTTCTAATTTACTCACCAGGCCCTACTTACCAAGACCACCGCTCATCTCTCTGAGGAAAGGTAGAAAAGGAAAGGAGCACTTCCTCCCTCCTCATCCAACTCCCTCAGTCACCTCTAGTCTCGAACCCTCGCCGCATCTCGCACTGTTTTTATTGCTCCTCTGCTTTCCTCTAGGTGCTGCTGACTGCCTGTCCCAGGGTCCTCCTCTCACACTCTCCTTTAGGTGCTGCTGACTGCCTGGTTCAGGGTCCTCCTCTCGCTCTCTCCTCTAGGTGCTGCTGACTGCCTTTCCCAGGGTCCTCCTCTCGCTCTCTCCTCTAGGTGCTGCTGACTGCCTGTCCCAGGGTTCTCCTCTCACACTCTCCTCTAGGTGCTGCTGACTGCCTGTCCCAGGGTCCTCCTCTCACACTCTCCTCTCATCTAGATTTAGCAATAACTGGATGTGAGATTGGGTCGACTAGGCCCTGTATTCACTGGAGTTGAGATGAATGAGAGGGGATCTCATTGAAATGTATAAAATCCTGACAGGGCTGGACAGACTGGATGCAGGGATGATGTTTCCTCTGGCTGGGGATCTATAATCAGGGGTAACAGTCTCAGGATACAGGGTAGGCCATTTAAGACTAAGATGAGTGGGAACTTCTTTACTCAGAGGGTGGCGAACCTGTGGAATTCTCTAACACTGAAGGCTGTGGAGGCCAAATCACTGAATATATTTAAGGAAGAAATAGATAGATTTCTGGACTCTAAAGGCAACAAGGAGTATGGGGAGAGAGCGGGAGTATGGTGTGGAGAGAGCGGGAGTATGGTGTGGAGAGAGCGGGAGTATGGTGTGGAGAGAGCGGGAGTATGGTGTGGAGAGAGCGGGAGTATGGTGGGGAGAGCGGGAGTACGATGTTGAGGTGGAGAATCAGCCATGATCAGATTAAATGGCTTGAAGGGCCGAGTAACCTACTCCTGCTCCTATTTTCTATGTTTCTAGTCAAGAGGGGTGGTAGTAAGATCGCGCTGGGTGTCATCAGCGTACATATGAAAACTAACACTGCCTTTGGATGATGCACTTTTCCCAGGATAGGTAAAGGCCGAGGAGTGACCTGTGAGATGTCTTTAAAATTCCGAAGTGGCGAGACAGGATAGACATAGGCCTGGATATCTGCGGGGACAGGAAGGTCTCTGGCTCAGCTAAAATGGCGCCAGAGTCCTGATTCCAGAAGCCTTACCCCTGAACCCAACAACTAAACATTTTTGCCAGGTGTTGGGGAGGGGAGCAGGGGCAGATTGCAATTTGCACATCTGTGATTCATGGAGGCAGCTGCACATTGAAAAGCGCAGCTGCCTTCAAACAGAACCATTTTTTTGTTAGTGGGATTTCAAAAACACTACTCATGGGCTTTGGGCCTTTGAGGAAGAGGTCTAAAGCTGCTGGTGTTACTTGGAGAGGTAGGGTACTTTGTTGGAAAGATCTAGGAACACCTTTGGCAGAGGTAAGGTGCCTTTCGGGAAAGATAAGAGTAGACATGAATGTACGTAAAAGATGGATGAAATGTGTGGCACTGTTAAGCTTTCAAAGATTTTAAATCTCCTGCCCTTTAAATTTAAAAAAAATCAGCCAGCAGTGTAAAAAAAATAATCAGTGCTTGCAATTTCACTCTGTCTGTTGACATAAGCTCAGGGTTATCATTACAGGATTTGTGCTGCATGACTGATTCCACAACCTATCAATATCACAGTGAGGTGCCTGTCATTTCATAGTTTGACTGACAGCACAAAATGGTTATAAAGTCTTTGATGTGGGGCAATGAATATAAATATTTATTTTTTTAATAGATTAAGTGCTTAAATGAAATGTTTGCTTTTATAGAGAATTAAGTAGTTGCATGAATTTAAATGTATTTGAATGGGTTTTTATCAATGAGAGTGTTTTTTTAAATAAAGGGCAGAACCTTCCATGCACGTGGCGTTGGGCTGGGACAGGCAGTCAGCAGCACCTAGAGGAGAGTGCGAGAGGAGGGCCCTGGGCGTGCTCGGCGGCATGAGTGGATAATATGGCGAGAAGGCCAGAAATCAGTTTCACGGTGTTGTGAAACCAGTTTGCGATTGTCTGCTCAGCCCGCCAATGGCAGGCCTCGTTCCCCGCCATCGGGCATTGGGAGCCTCATTGTAATACATCTGCATATCATTATACTCCAGACTCATCCTCCCCATACCCCTCTGGATTGTCCATCCACGCTGGGTGGATTCTCATGGACATGGCTCTGCTGCAAAGCAGCCCACGGAAATTGGACAGTCAAAGTTGAGGGTCTGCTCACAATGGATGATGGCCGAGGGGGTGGGAGAGGAAAGTCCAGCTGTGTTTGGGAGAGGAATATGTACCGGGGTGGGTGGGAGAGGAAGGTCCAGGATCAACTAGTAGAGGAACAGGTGTCAGGATGGGGTGAGGTTGGGGGATCAGAATGAAGGTGCCAGGATGGGGTGAAGTTGGGAGGGGGGAATGAAGATGTTGGGGGGAGGTTTGGAGGAGGAGAGATAACGGGGGGAGGAAGGGGCAGCAGGGGAGAAGACGGCAACTGGGAAGGTAGGTGTAAGGGGGGGTGGAAAGTGTAAGGGAAGGAGTTTGGAGAGGGGAAGGAGTGCGGAGAAGGGAGGGAGTCCAAGGGGAGGAAGAAGTGTAGAGAGGGGAGGGAGTAAGGCTGGAGGAAGAAGTAAGGCAGGAGGAAAGAGTCAGGAGTAGAGAAGGACTAAGGATGGCAGAATAAGTAAGGGTGTCTGAAGGAGTCAGGAAGGGGGAAGAACTAAGCAGAGGTGGAGTCTGGAGGGGAGGACCCTGAGGGCTGGGAGGGGAGGGGTTCCAAGAAAGGAAGGGGTCTGGAGGGGCGAAGGGGTAACAAGGGTCTCTACTGCATCCGAAAGGTGCCCAATGGACACATCACTGAAGCGGAGAGCTGCAGTCTTTTTGCCTTTCAGGGCCATCCTGTCTTCTGCGGACCAGTCCTGGGCTGAGAGGTGTGCGCGTGGTTGTACTTTAAATGTGGTGCCCGGCCTGATGAAGTGGCGAAGCGATGGTGAGGCGGGCGAGTGAGAGACCTCCCACCATGGAAACGGCGCGTTTCCCAGGAGCACATACTCAATACGCTGGGATTGGGACGATACAGTGTGAAAATCCACCATTGCAGCCGACGGGTAGAATGTCATTTTACCCACCCACTACTGTCCTTAGTGCAAATCTGCACAAAGTCTGCAATAAACACTCAGAGCTTCACTTTATCTCACCTCAGCAAGGTTACTGAGGCCTGCACATGGCGGACACTGGGTGAGTTGGCATGGAGGGCGTAATGGAGAGGATGATTGGTGGGTGGCAGGAGTTGGCACTAAGTTGGTATGGGGGGTATGAGGGCCCTTGAGGGATGGGTAGAGAGGCATAGGTTGGCATATGGAGTATTAAGGGCTATGGGAGGTGGGTAGAGGGGCATGAAGTGGCATGAGTTGCTATGGGTGCGGCATAGGGAGTGGCTGGGGCTGTGAGGGGGTGAGGGGGAGGGAGGGGTGAGGGCTAGAGCGCTGCTTTTTTGCTTCATTCTTTTTCTTAGAAGTCCCGGGGCAGTGAGGCTGACCATTCACACAGCCCGTCTCCATCCCTGGCACCGGGGCAGTGAGGCTGACCATTCACACAGCCCGTCTCCATCCCTGGCACCGGGGCAGTGAGGCTGACCATTCACACAGCCCGTCTCCGTCCCTGGCACCGGGCAGTGAAGCTGACCATTCACACAGCCCGTCTCCGTCCCTGGCACCGGGGCAATGAGGCTGACCATTCACACAGCCCGTCTCTGTCCCTGGCACCAGGCAGTGAGGCTGACCATTCAGCCCGTCTCTGTACCTGGCAGCCCCTGCTGCTGCCTCCGAACTGTTTCTGGGGGTAGCGGACCCAGCTTCTGTTAACACCCGCCCCCTCGGAAAGAAGATGAGAGCAGCTGGGGGGCAGTTTCGCAGGAGTCGGGTTTGGCGGGTCTGGACTTTGCCTAACCCTGAGCTCCTGATTCAAGAGCAAAAATCCAGGCCATGGAGAACGCGTAGGAGGTCAAAACCCGGGGCTTATAAATGTAAGGCCGTCACTAACAGGGAATTCAGGGGAAACGTCATTACCCTGAGAATGCTGTGAATGTGGAACTCGCTGCCAGATGGAGTGGTTGAGGTGGTTGACATCTCTACAGTTGAGGGGAAGCTAGTTATGTCTTCTGGTTCCCATAAGTTCCATACAAACACACTTTAGATTCTTAGCGTATTTTTTACAGCTCTCCATGTGATTGGTAGACTGATTGACACATTGTTATTCGGCATTTGACTGCAGTGCAGCAGTTAATGTGGCACCCTGGATGCACATTCCCATGACAATTAGTTCCTCCTTTCTTTATTCGTCCATGGGATGAGGGCGTCGCTGGCTAGGTCAGCATTTATTGCCAATCCCTAATTGCCCTTGAGAAGGTGGTGGTGAGCTGCCTTCTTGAACCGCTGCAGTCCATGTGGTGTAGTTACACCCACAGTGCTGTTAGGGAGGGAGTTCCAGGATTTTGACCCAGCAACAGTGAAGAAACGGTGATACATTTCCAAGTCAGGATGGTGTGTGGTTTGGAGGGGAACTTCCAGGTGGTGGTTTTCCCATCTATCTGCTGCCCTTGTCCTTCTAGGTGGTAGTGGTCGTGGGTTTGGAAGGTGCTGTTGAACGAGCCTTGGTGAATTCCTGCAGTGCATCTTGTAGATGGTACACACTGCTGCTACTGTGCATCGGTGGTGGTAGGAGTGAATGTTTGTGGAAGGGGTGCCAATCAAGGGGCTGCTTTGTCCTGGATGGTGTCAAGCTTCTTGAGTGTTGTGGGAGCTGCACTCATCCAGGCAAGCGGAGAGTATTCCATCATACTCCTAACTTGTGCCTTGTAGATGGTGGACAGGCTTTGGGAAGTCAGGAGGTGAGTTACTCATCACAGGACTCCTAGAATCTGACCTGCTCTTGTAGCCACAGTATTTATATGGCTGGTCCAGTTCAGTTTCTGGTCAATGGTAACCCCCAGGATGTTGATAGTAGGGATTCAGTAATGGTAATGCCATTGAATGTCATGGGGCAATGGTTAGATTCTCTCTTGTTGGAGATGGTCATTGCCTGGCACTTGTGTGACATGAAAGTTATTTGCCACTTGTCAGCCCAAACCTGGATATTGTCCAGGTCTTGCTGCATTTGGACATGGACTGCTTCAGTATCTGAGGAGTCGCGAATGGTGCTGAACATTGTGCAATCATCAGCGAACATCCCCACTTCTGACCTTATGATGGAAGGAAGGTCATTGTTGAAGCAGCTGAAGATGGTTGGGCCGAGGACACTACCCTGAGGAACTCCTGCAGTGATGTCCTGGAGCTGAGATGATTGATCTCCAACAATCACAACCATCTTCCTTTGTGCTCGGTATGACTCCAACCAGCGGAGAGTTTTCTCCCTGATTCCCAGTGACTCCAGTTTTGCTAGGGCTCCTTGATGCCACAATTGGCCAAATGCTGCCTTGATGTCAAGGACAGTCACTCTCACCTCACCTCGGGAGTTCATCTCTTTTGTCCATGTTTTAACCAAGGCTGTAATGAGGTCAGGAGCAGAGTGACCCTGGCGGAACCCAAACCGGGCATCAGTGAGCAGGTTATTGCTAAGCAAGTCCTGCTTGAAAGCACTGAAGGTGACCCCTTCCATCATTTTACTGATGATCAAGAGTCGGCTAATTAGTCAGGTTGGATTTGTCCTGCTTTTTGTGTACAGGACATACCTGGATAGTTTTCTACATTGTCGGGTAGATGCCAGTGTTGTAGCTGTACTGGAACAGCTTGGCTAGAGGTATGGCAAGTTCTGGAGCACAAGTCTTCAGTACTATTGCCGGAATATTGTCAGGGCCCATAGCCTTTGCAATATCCAGTGCCTTCAGCTGTGTCTTGATATCCCATGGAGTGAATCGAATTGGCTGAAGACTGGCATCTGTGATGCTGGGACCTCTGGAGGAGGCCGAGATGGATCATCCACTTGGCACTTCTGGCTGAGGATTGCAGCAAATGCTACAGCCTTATCTTTTGAACTGATGTGCTGGGCTCCTCCATCATTGAGAATGGGGACGTTTGATGAATGATATAACAGTATAACATCCCTTTACCTTTAAAAATATATATAACACCTCACTATCAACATGTGTTCCAATCATTAACTTTTTATTCTAAGCTAAAGAAGACTAACAATCCATTTTTATAAATAAACCATACACTGTAAGTTAAAAGCAAAATACTGCAGGTGCTGGAAATCTGACATAAAATCAGAAAATGCTGGAAAAACTCAGCAGGTCTGGCAGCATCTGTGGAGAGAGAAACAGTTAATACTTTGAGTCCCTATGACTCTTCGTCATACGGACTCGAAACATGAACCCAGTTAATCTCTCCACAGATGCTGCTAGACCTGCTGAGTTTTTCCAGCAGTTTTGTTTTTATTGTTGAACACTTTAAGGGTCTTTTATAGCTAGTTTTCTTTTCACAAAACGTTAATCACGGTGTCACTTAGGCGGTAGGTACGATGCCGTGTCTCCATCCTGTTGATTTGCTATTCATTGTTCTCAGTGATGAGTCGCACTCTGCACAGGCGATGTTGTGCATGTTGCTCCTGGTGTTGTAGGAGTCGTGCTTGATGTCGCTAACACTGTGTCACTTTGCTGGGTGATGTTGTTGATGTTTCACCGCTTGTTGAAGGTGCCGTTGATGTTCTCTTACTGGTTGGTGATGTTGCTGCTGTTGTTCACGATCTTTTCTGCTTTTCCATCTCCGGTGTCGGTCGAATATAAACCCGATTCCTTCTCGTTTTCTCACTGGTTTCCCTCTGGAGGATGGATGGTCTTGGAGTCTCGGCTCCACCAACAACTTTATCTGGTTCCAGGTTTTGATGATTGGATCCTGTACGTGTACAGTTTATCCTTTCTTTGTCTTTTCAGGCAAGGATTTAGCAAGTTTGTTGAAGTGTTGACCTCCTCCTACCTGTACATCAGTGAGTTATTGTCTTACTACCCCTTGGTCACTTGGAGGGAGTATCTTGCTTGGGTAGAGTTTTCTTATATTTTCTTCCATTCAATAGCTCTGCAGGTGATTTCATGTCAGCCTGGAGAGGTGTAGATCGGAGTAACAATAAGGCAAGGTTTGGGTCTTCCTTTGTCTCTTGGCATTTGTGAGGTTCTGTTGACCGTCTGGACATGTCTTTCTATAAACCCGTGTCCTCTTGGGTAATGTGGTGATAAGGTGATGATATTGAACCCACCCTGTTCAACAAATTCCTCAGATTCCCTGGAAGTGAATTGAGTTCCATTGTCACATATTATTCTTTCAGGAATCTTTTGCTGAGATGATTGTTGTAGCTCTCAAATCTTTCACCTTTCAGATAAAAAAGAACATTGAGTTGTCTTCTGTGACTATGAGATACCATTCTTAATTGTGTGTGAATAAATCACCTCCCACAGTACATCATGGTCTGGGTGGTACTTCAATAGCTGTCACCTTCTCTTTGAGCTGTATATTTCTGTACTTCTGACATACATTGCATGGAGACACATTCTTTTGATGCTTTTGTAGATGCCTATCTAGTACCCAGCTGATCTGGCTCTGAGCTTACACTTCTCCATCCCCATGTGGCCTTCATGTATCTTCTGGAGAAGTTCTTTCTGCATCGTTTTGGTTAGGATTATTCTGGATCCGGCTAGCAGAACACCATCTTCCAGTGAGATACCACCTCTGATAGACCAGTGCTATCGTATTGCTGGCTGTGTCTTATCAGGCCATCTCTGGATCTTTGCTGGTCTCTTCTCTAATTTGACTCAGTTTTGGTGGTGTTACGTTCACTAAGTGATGGATCTTTATAGCTAAATCTCTCATCTCATGTTTCCCCTGTGGTGACAATTGAGACGGCATCTGTCAGCACCATTTCTCTTCCTGGCTTGTATTTCAGAGTGAAATCGTAACTCTGAAGCCTCAAGAGTAACCTCTGCAGTCTTTCACAGAGTTGTAGCATTGAATATGTTCAGGACAGATCCTTGAGCTTTAGATGAGTCAAGTGTTGTGGGGAACAGGCATGAAAGTGGAGCTGAGGCCAAGATCAGATCAGCCATGGTCTTATTGAATGGCAGATCAGGCCCGAGGGGCTGGATCTCCAACTCCTGCTTCTAAGGTTCTTTGGAATGTCTCGCAGCAATACACGGCTGTCAAAAGCTTTCTTTCTATGTTGGTATATCTGTCTCAGCTGATGTTAGAGCTTTGGATGTGAATGCAATTGGCTTTCCCTCTTGTACCAGTGCTGCTCCCAGTCCCTTTGTAGAAGCATCTACTTGCAGAATGATCAGGTTCTTTCTGTTGTAGAATGACAGATTTGGCTCCTTCTTTGAGTTTGTTGAAACTCCTCCCATGTGACTCTGACCACTGGTACTGAACATCTGCTCTCACCCGCTCTCGGAGGTTTGCTGTGCGTTCTGACATGTGAGGTATGAAAAAATTCATGGACTGGATCGAACCAAAAAAACTTCTCAACTCTCTCTTGTCTTTTGGAGCTTCTGTCTGAGAGACGGCTGGGACTTTTTTGGGACTCAGCTTGACTCCGTCAGGTGAGTAAACCATTCCGGAGAACTGGCATTCTGTCCCCTTCACAATGCATTTGTCTGTGTTTAGTTTGATCCGAGATTTCCTGGTTCTCTCCATGGCTTCATGTAGATGGTAGTTATGTTCTTTTCCATCTATACCACAAATCTGGATACTATCTGCTAGGCCGACTGCTCCTTTACATCCTTGGGATGTCCCATCTACTTTCTGCAGGAACACATTCTGTCTCACTTTAAGGTGAAAGGGTAGCTGCAGGAATTTGTAGAGTCCAAAGGGTGTGTTGAACGTTGTCAACAGTGAAGATTCCTCATCAATCTTCTCGCTCCAGGAGCCTTTTCTGGCATCAAGCCGGCTGGAAACATTCACCCCAGGAGGAGTAGCTGGTGCGATCTCTTCCAGTGTTGGATTGGGGTAGTGATCCCTCTTTATTGTTTGGTTAAGATCTTTGGAACCCAGGCAAATTTTAGCCGTCCATTTGGCTTCTCGCTCCCAGCGATGGAATTTATCCAATCTGGGTGCTCGGTGACTCTGACAATCACTTTCTTTTCTTTCCTCTCTTGGAACCCTCTTTCAAACTTTCCTTTCAGTTCTTTCGATACTTTATGTGGGGGATGAATCACTGGTTTCTTTGTTGGATCAATAGTGATGTGATAGTAACAATCTTCAAAGCAGCCGGCCATCGCATCAGGACGCTCTGGATACATCTCTACCAGATCTTTCTTACTCCTGATTGGAGAAGGCTTTTCGATAGGTGCACAACCCTCAGCCCTCGCTGACACCCCCTTCATCTCACGGTTTTTACTGAGATCAGCTGCAGCTCTTCACAACTGCTTAACCCCAGGACAGCAGAACCATCTGTTTCCGTGATGTAGAACATACAGTTAGCATCTTTTCCTTTGTGTGTCCCTCTGATGTGGGTTGTCGGATCTCAGTTCCCCCGTATGCTGTTAGCCTGATGTTGCTCGGTTCAGAACACCTTCCCCGGGGGGAACCATTTTCCTTCCAAAATTAGCGGGAGCACCTTCTGGGTGTAGTCTGAGCGGGATGATGTTTCTCTGTGCTCTGGTATCAAACTACAGCTTCAGATTTATGGTTGTGGGATTATTTCTCACCCTCTTCCTGATCTGAATGGCTGTGTGAATTTCCTTTCTCTGGGAATTGTTGCATTCAGCCATTTCATGCAGTTGTATGGTCCCCATTCCTACTGTGTCCTCAACCTGATCATCATCTCACAGGGTATGGATGCTTTGGTTCCTTTTCCCTCCTCATTCACCCTGTTGCTGGGTCTCGGGTATCTCAGTTGCCATCTCCTTTCTCCGCACGTCTTTTCCCAGGCCCGATCTTTGCGCTCGTCAGGCGTGCGTGGTCGGCAAGCTCGGGAGCAGACAGAAAACCATCCCCCGACCACGAACAGCCCCTGACCACAATTTCACACTGCCTGGGCTAATTAACGGGCAGCCAGTGCGAAACACGCCCGGAGAAAGGCTCAGCACTGCCGGTGGGGGTGGGAAGAGGGTGGGTGCTGACCTCACCGCGGGTGCTGGTGGGGGCTTCCACTAGGCTCCCTGACAGACAGACCCCTCGGGGAGCTGCAGACCTCCAGATCATATAAGAAAGCATAAAAATGCGGCAATAAAATGTCGATGCGGCACAATCACGCACCTGAAAGCAGACCTCATAAAAAAAAAGTCCCCAGATATTCCTTTTTATTTTAAATCCTAACGGAGATGTCATCCCGCCCTTGGATGAGGTTTCGTTAGAAATGTAAAGCCCGCCTGGCCGATTGGTCCGTCCGCCAACTGTAAGGTTGGATGGGCCACGAGAAATAGCTTTCAATTGGGCTGTTAACGGGCTTAATTGCCGGCGGGCGCTCTTCCGACGTTTGCACGCGCCCACTGAGCGGAACATTGCGCGAGTGCGCGATGACATCAGGATACTCGCCCGACGTCATCTGGCAGGATTTTGCTCCCCCCCCCTCAGTGACCAGACTTTCCACAAGCTCTCCGATTTGATCCAGATGTGGGACGCTTCCTTCTACCTGTGAACTCTTGAGGTCACCCACAGCTGCTGCACATCTTTCCCTCTGTCTGGCGGTCATTCTGTGGCTGCTGTTTCACTGCCCCTCTCTCGATTGAACTGAAGGCTAGCTGTTTGGGTAGTCAGTGTCTTCATCTGTCTATTCGTGTCTGCATGTGCTCTGTCACTGTTTACAGCTGCGATATTGTGACCATGGGCTATCCAATCGAATATTTTTGTACTTCAGGGCGTACAGATCTCAAAATGAGCTGATGCAGGAGCCTTTCATCTGTGTCCTTGACTTTACATTTTCTGGCCGCATTTCTTCAGTCTTGTTAGGAAATTGTCAACAGGCTCACCTGGTTCCTGCTTCAGGCCTTGAAATTCGTGGGCCCAATGATTTGACTCTGGGCGGAATCATCCCTGATTTGTTACAAGTGCTATAGCGGGCTGGAAAAATAACATTTTAGCCACCGGGCGCAATGGCGGCTTTTCACACTGCATCATCCCAGTCCCACCTCATTAACAATGCATTCCCAGGAGACACACCGTTTCAATGGTGGGCGGGCTCTCATTTGCCCGTCACAGCGTCACCTCACCACTTCATCACGCCCGGTGCCATATTTAAAGTGCAGTTGGACACACACCTCTCAGTGCTTTCAGTCCAGGGCCGCTGCACAGTAGATATGGCCCCAAAAGGCAAGAAGACTGCAGCCCCCTGATTCAGTGACGTGTCCCTGGAACACCTTTTAGATGCCATGGAGGCCCACTGTACCGTCCTCTACCTGCAATCCGGCCACAGGAGGTCCAGCAATCTCACCACTCCGGCTTGGGAGGCGATGACAGGGGTGGTCAGTGCCAATGCTGCACAGAAGAGGTTGACCATCCAATGCACAAAGAGGGTGAATGATCTCATCTGTGCCCCCAGGGCAAGGCAACCATCTCATCACTCTAAACTCACACACTCACAGCCCATCACACACTCACTGGTATCTCACTCACTGCCAGCTCAAGGGACATCACCACTCACTCTCTCACACACACCCTCACACCTCCATCTGGCCTCATCTCCTCTGGAGGCTGCCTCCTCAGCCCTCACCCTCTTGAGGCCACTTGTACAGATCAACATGTGTCCCCCACACACACACCCTGGGATACCCCCCTTCCCCAGTACAGCCCTCACCCTGCAGCCTCTCCCCTTGCCTGAGGCCACTTCTCCCCCTTCCCCAAACAAGCCCTAGCCCTGCAGCCATTGAAAAGCCGCCCCCACCTTATGGCTGGTCTGGTAGGTAGAGACTTGCCCGTGAACCCCCCTAAAAGTGATGTGGTGCTGCCTGTGAAGCCTGGCGCTGATGCCCACGAGTGCTGCCCGAAGCAAGGTAGGGAAACAAACCTCGAAGTCCCGAGTGAAGTGCAACTCACCAGGTGCAGGTCGCTTGTGTACAGGTGTGAAACGTGTCAGCGTGTAACCACACTGACGTGTCTGGATGCTCCAGCGTGGGGGGGATGATTCCGGTGAGCTGGGCTTATAATAATATGCAAATGTATTACAATGAAGTCCCTGATTCCTGATGGTGGGAAATCCAGCCCTCCACTGATGGGCGGAGCAGATGATTGCGAATTAGTTTCATGATGTCGTGAAACTGATTTTTGACCTTCTCACCATATTGTCCGCTCACACCACCAAACACGCCCAACGCCAATCGGCACAGAAATTTCCTCCTTTTGGCTGGGAGTGGTGCGCTGTGTTTTTCAGAAGTGTCGTCTGGGTTTCTGCTGTCATCCTTGCTCATCTCTCAGCTATTAAACAGCCATTAAACACATTTAACCCTTTCTCTCCTGTGGGATGTAGTTGACATTTTCCTCTTCATTAGTGTCTTTTAGGAAGCTACTGAGTATCAGCCTGTTCTTCTGTTTAAACTTCTCAAATGCCTCTATGACATCATCAGCCTCCCAATTCATCATGGGCTGGAGTTGAGTGTTCGTCGCTGTGGCCAATTTGATTTTGCATGGTTCACTCAATTCGTCTCTCTCTCTCTGGCACTAATTTGGGTTGATTTTTCTCAATCTAATTCAATATTAAATTCATTTAAAATGTTTGGGGCTTTACTCATGGACAACCGCTGCCACCATGTTATGTCTTCTGCTTCCATATGTTTGAAATAAACACACTTTAGACTCAAAATGCTAGAACTTCAATGAGTGCATTTATTTCAGCTCTCCAAGTGGCTGGTGGACTGATGCATTGTTGCTCATCACCTGACTGCAGTGCAGCATTAAGTGTGGCTCCTGGATGTATATTCTCATAAAAACTATTTTTCATTTATTCATTCATAGGATGTTTCACTGGCTGGGCCAGCATTTGTTGCCTATGCCTAATTGCCCTTGAGAAGGTGGTGGTGAGCTGCCTTCTTGAACCGCTGCAGTCCATGTGGTGTAGGTACACCCACAGTGCTGTTAGGGAGGGAGTTCCAGGATTTTGACCCAGCGACAGTGAAGGAACGGTGATATATTTCCAAGTCAGGATGGTGAGTGGCTTGGAGGGGAACTTGCTATTTCTTTACGAATAATATCACAATCTGGCACTAGATAAGGGCATGAGGGAGAAAGGAATAGAAGAAGTTGTTGATGAAGAATAGGAGGATGTTCATGTGAAGCATACGCGCCTGTATAAACTAATGGTTTCTTCCTGTGCTGTAAGCGCTACGGGGTAAATTTTCCCCAGATGGAATAGGCACTAAAGAGCCTCTCAGGTGACCAAGATGGGGTTTTAAGCTAAAACATTATTTAGTGCACTTTTTTATTTATTCGTTCATGGGATGCGGGCGTCGTTGGCGAGGTCAACATTTATTGCCCATCTCTAATTGCCCTTATTCAAGGGCATTTAAGAGTCAACCACATTGCTGGTGGGTCTGGAGTCACCTATAGGCCTGACCAGGTAAGGCCAGCCCTAAAGGACATTAGTGAACCAGATGGGTTTTTACAACAATCGGCACTGGTTTCAGGGTCACCACTAGACTTTTAATTCCAGATTTTTATTGAATTCAAATTTCACCACCTGCCATGGTGGGATTCGAACTCGATGCAAGACACCACCTTGGTAAAGGAGTTGAACTGGGGACAGCCACCCAGCGCTCAGTAAGGAGGCTGCACAACCTGACTGACCTATCTCTCCTCACAGCAACCAACTGACTGGGAGCAAATGAGTCCTTGCTCGGGATTGCGAGCACTAATTAAAGGCCTATCAGCTTCTATTGGCCACTGACTGAAGGAGCTTTGAAGATGGTGTTTGAAACACATCATGAGACTCCCTGAGATGCTCTGTCAACACTTCACCAAACCCCCTGCCAACATTTATTCGAAATTCTCTGAGGATTTCACCATAAAAGAGTCTGTGCTGTGCTCCTGCACGTTATAGGGGTCACCAGGAGAAAGGGAATGCTTGGTCATGGCCATCTTGCTAGGGGCTGCCCTTGGTTTAGACAAGGAATTGAAGGAGAACCTGAGACCAGACACAGCAGCAGCAGCTGCTGGAGGTCTGAGGGGCAGGGGGACGAGGTGGACTCCTACCCTCCCCCTCCCATGGGCTCAGGACATTCCTCCCCCTCTGGACCTCCTCCACCAGGACCTCCAGCGCCGTGTCCGAGATCCTTTGTGCCCTCTGCCTCTGTCCCTGAACCATCCTGCAATGTGCTGCTGTGTGCCAGTCAGTGGAAGTGGGTGTGGGGTGCCCACATACCCTGCTCCACATGCTCATGTGCTAGACCTGCCGATCTCTCTGATTTAGCGAAGTTTAAAATATGGACAACAGCAATTGGAACCAAAACTGAGCGTTAAATGCAGACTTCCAGACATGCGGAGCTGATGGGCACAGCAGCCATTTAGTGCTTGTTTTACCCGATGGAGCTCCCATTGTGAGGAGCTGTCGAAGGGACAGGGTGCTCTGCTCGGGCCCTGTATAAGTTTGTAAGGAGATTGTGTGGGCAGGACATACCGAGCTGTAAGACCCACCGAGTCCCTTCCCTTTGCATTGAGAGAGTGGCCATGGTCTGTCAAGGGGTCTGCATTCCCATGTACTCTCCGCTGCAGATTTTACTGCCCTGTAACCTCTAGGCTGTTAAAGCATTAATATCCCTCAGGCTCCCTGGGGGACCCGTGAGCAGGAAGAGAGGAAGAAACAGGTTAGAACAACACAGCTGTGAGAGAGGACATCCGATGGCCTAAAGGTCTGACATCTTCTAAGGTGCCGCTCCGGGCTAATTATCATCGTTTTCTCCATGGTGACCACCAAAGATGGAGGTAA
The DNA here is from genome assembly GCF_964194155.1 of Cetorhinus maximus. Lineage (NCBI taxonomy): Eukaryota > Metazoa > Chordata > Chondrichthyes > Lamniformes > Cetorhinidae > Cetorhinus > Cetorhinus maximus. The sequence goes on from NC_135910.1 coordinate 3,888,013, forward strand.
TCACAGAGTTCAGTCAGCCACAGGTCACTTCAAGTTGGCCCCTCTTTCAGTCTCAGTGCATTTTCATTTAATTGCAGTATCTCCCTCTCTCTCTCTCTCTTTCTCTTTCTGTCTCTTTTTCTTTCTCTCTCTCACTCTCTCCTCTCTCCACTTAGACCAATTTAGATGATGGGAGATCCCACGATATTTCGCTACAATTATAACCGCGCCTTTGCTCGCTGGCTGACCTCCACCCCGCCCCCCAACCCCCCCGTCCAAATTTATTCCCGAATGCCTCTTGCCTTGGCCACTTCTGACCCACCCTGTCGATGCGAGGTCTGGGAATTGCCCCTTTCACACAGGCACCAGTGAACAGACACGCTCCAACGCAGGGAGCAGATGCGTTTGACCTTGACCTGGGTTGATTTGGCCTCACAGTTTCCTTCAATCTTTGCATGGCACAGTCTCGGTGCTAAGATTGTTCCCCAGGGGGGCAGGCTGGTTTGCTGTGGGCATTAACCCTGGCGCTCGTGCCCAATATTCCTGTGTCTGTACAAACCACTGACTTCAGATTCATGCTTTACACATCTTACAACAACAACTTGTTGCATTTATATAACTCCCTTGAGGTAGTAACACATCCTACGGGGGGTCAAACAAAAGTTGGCACCAAAACCCATCAAGGATGTGAAGGAACGGCCGATATATTTCCAAGTCAGGATGGTGAGTGCTGCCCTTGTCCTTCTAGCTGGTAGAGGTCGTGGGTTTAGAAAGTGCTGCCACATTTCCTGTGACAGTGACTACACTTCACAAAACGCTCTGTTCCTGAGGTTGCGAAAGGCGCTATATAAATGCGAATCTCCCTTTCAGCTCTAAGGTGGGCTTTATTCATGCTGGGTAAGGACAGAATTAAGCTCAACGGTGATAAAAAACCAAAGTGGATTCAGCATCACAGGAACACAGAAATAGTGAGGCACTGGCGAAAGGTTACACAGCTGCATGTTTTATCTGCTTAGTGTATTTAACAGACTGTTACATTCACTTTTCAAAGCCTTTTACAACCAGCGTGTTAATGTGTGAAAGGTCAGGTGGGCAACACATGGTCTTCTCATTAGGTGATATGAAACATGGAGCAAGCTGCTCACTGAGTGACCAGGTGGCACTGGGTACCAACGTGCCAACACACTGAGCCACAGGGTGGTCAGGAGCCGATTTGAGTGAAGTCTTGATGCCCAGGCTTGTGTGGCAGGAATTTTAACTGTAAGGTCGGGGAGAGCGAATTAGCTGCCCTTTAGACGCTGACCCTGAATGGGGTTCTATTGAAGGGAAAGACAGGGGACATTACACTGTAACAGGTGCCCAATTCCAGACTGAGAATTTCACACAACACCCGGCAAAGTGAAATTTACATTTGGCGTCAGATACGAGCACTGCCTGACCGCAGCCTGAAGCCAAACTCTAACCATGCGGCAAAAGTGAACGACCAAAGAGAAAGGCTGGCATCTCTTCCTTTCCTTTACAGGCCTCAGGGATTCCCTCCGCACTTTCTAGCCAATAGAAACTGAAGTGCGTTCGCTGTTCTAACTCAGCAAACCCGCCAGCCAATTGACCTTCAGCGAAGAACTCAAACCGAGTTACTCGAGAGGCGGTGGTGGTAGTGGTCATGTTGGTAACCTAGCAACGCAGCGACACAGGCCGGGGGTTTCCGCACCCGCCCACTGCCTGAGTTTTCTGGACCCGCTGCAAGTCAGCGGACTTCCGGCTGGGGCACCGCCTCACCCAGGGCGGGTCAGACCCTCGGGTGGGCCGGAAAATCCCGGCCATAGGCTAATTCTCCGGGGGCATGGGTTCAAATGTCACTGTGAGAGCTGGTAGAATTTAAATTTAGTTAATAAATCTGGAATTAAAAAGCTAGCCTAAGTAGTGGTGACCGTGACAAATATCATCAACTGTCGTACAAACCCATCTGGTTCATTAATGCCCTTTAGGGAGGGAAATCTGCCGTCTTTACCTGGTCTGGCCTACATGTGACTCCAGACCCACAGCAATGTGGTTGGCTCTTAACTGCCCCTCTGGAATGGCCCTAGCAAGCCACTCAGTTTGAAGGTAGTTAAAGATGGGCAACAAATGCTGGCCTTGCCAGTGACACCCACATCCCATAAAAGAATAAAACGAACCAGTCAAACACAATTTTCCTTTAATAAATGTGTGCCTGTTTTCATTAATTATCCATACCTTCCCAAATTCCAATTAATTTTGCTCCGGATGAAAGTCTCTTAAAGGTTCCTCCGCATCGACATTAGGCTTACCGGCCTGCAGTTCCTTGGCTTATTTCACTCCCCTTTCTGGACAGGGGTGCAACGTTGGCAATTCTCCAGCCCCCTGGCACTACCCCCATCTCCAAAGAGGTTGGAAGGCTGTGGCCAGAGATTCCGCGATTCCCTTCCGTAACCCATCCTGAACTGGAACTTTTACATCCACCTGAGAGGGCAGACAGGGCCTCGCTTTACCATCGCATTCAAGAGATGGTACCTCTGACAGTGCAGCACACCCTCAGTACTGCGCTGGGATTGTCAGCCTAGACCACGTGGCTGAGTTCCTCGAGAGGGATTTGAACCCACCAGCTCCTAACTCAGAGGTAGGTGTGTCACCGCTAAACTTCAACCAGTGCAAAGCAAACAGAACCTGGCATAACGTGTGGAAAGATGTTTACAGCGAAATGCGAAACATTAAAACAAATCGGACAATTATTTTTTTCCCGAGGGTAAGAGAGTTGTGAATGTTAAATTTTCCAACCAGATTCAACCTCGTTTGCCCAAACATTACAATCGGGTCTGGTCTCAGGAAGGTTGGTGTCAGGACTGACACAGGCATCAGGGTTTGATTGAGTGAGTCTGAACACAGGGTGGGAACCAAGAGCACAACCGAAATGCCAGGCTTCCAAAGCAATGGGAGTGAATTAAACGTTGCACTAACCATAAAAGATGAATAACCATTCACCATTCATGTGTATTCTGCAGATTTCCCAGCCAATGCAGTCACTTCCTCTTCATTCATCATGTTGACAATTCTATGAGAAACGCTTCCCATTGTAGAAATGAATCAGAAAACTGTGTGTTCACTCCCATTGTATAGAAACCCAAGGAGCCAAGCCCCTTTCCACTAACTCCCATTACACAGGAATTCTAATCTAAGAGTCGGTGTTCTGATTGACCTGAAGTTGAGCTGTGAGCCCAATATTCTGTCCATCATCAAGCCTGTCCATTTCCAATTATAGGGGTGGGCAGGAATGTGGAGTTGAGGCCAAATCCTTTCTAAACCCCGCAACCTCCACCATCTAGAAGGACAAGGGCAGCAGACAGATGGGAACACCACCACCTGGATATTCCTCTCCAAGTCACTCACCAACCTGACTTGGAAATATATCGGCTGTTCCTTCACTGTCTCCAGGGTCAAAATCCTGGAATTCCCTCCCTAACAGCACTGTGGATGTACCTACACCACATGGACTGCAGCGGTTCAAGAAGGTAGCTCACCACCACCTTCCCAAGGGCAATTAGGGATGGGCAATAAATGCTGGGCCAGCCAACGAAGCCCACATCCCATAAACAAAATGTAAAAGATCAGATCAGCCATGATCTTATCAAATGAGGGACTGAATGGCCTACTCCTGCTTCTAATTTATATGGAGGTATGTACGTAAATCTGATGTAGTCAGATAAAAGGATATGGACCCAGGATAGGTGGATGGAGCTAAGTTGCAAATCAACCATGATCTCACTAAATGAAAGGTATAAATGAATGAGACTATCCCATTTCTATGTTCCTTGTATCTTACCCCCACTGAAACCCTCCCCAAAACCTTTGTCATCAAAGGAACCATTACACCAACATGCTGTTTACCAAGTTCCTCACTCAGAGTTCCACCAGTGGCACTGTATTAACACACTCGCCTGGCACTCAGTCCTCACTAACCTCCACCTCCCCTCCACCCGCACCATGCAACCATTTCAACTCTCGCCCCCTTATTGACAGAGCTTTCTACGACCATGACTATTGCTCTCAAACTGTCTCCACTCCTACATCTCAGCTCACACCCTTTACCCTTCCAAATCTGACTGGCCGTACAGCCATCAGCAACCTTCCTCACTGTCCCTGCGTTGCTTGCAGAGCCCTCGTGCACCACAGCCCCTACGGTTCAGGTTCCTCGCCCTGGGTAGTTCAGCCTTCCATATCTGACACATTCCCACGTGCTTTGCAGCCAATTACCTTTGAAGTGTAGTTTTTTGCTGCAAGATCCACAGAAGCCAATTTGCACACAGCAAGCTCCCACAAACTGCACTGTGATAATGACTAGATAATCTGTTTTTTTTAGTGGTGTTGGTTGAGGAATAAATATTGGCTAAGCGACTGGGGAGAACACCCCTGCTCTTCTTCAAAAATAGTACATACGAACATATGAATTAGGAGCAGGAGGAGGCCACTCGGCCCCTCAAGCCTGCTCTGCCATTCAGTAAGATTATGGCTGATCAGATTGAAACTTAACCCCACATTTCTGCCTACCCCCGATAGCCTTTCACCTCCTTGTTAATCAAGAATCTATCCACCTCTGCCTTAAAAATATTCAAAGACTCTGCTTCCGCCACCTTTGCAGGAAGAGAGTTCCAAAGACTCACGACCCTCTGAGAGAAAGAATTTCCCCTCATCTCCGTGTTAAATGAGCGACCCCTTATTTTTAAACAGTGACCCCTAGTTCTAGATTCTCCCACAAGAGGAAACACCCTCTCCACATCCACCCTGTCAAGACCCCTCAGGATCTTAAAGGTTTCAATTAAGTCGCCCCTTACTCTTCTAAACTCCAGTGGATACAAGCCTAACCTGTCCAGCCTTCCCTCATAAGACAACCCGCCCACTCCTGGTATTAGTCTAGTAAACCTTTGAACTGCTTCTAATGCTACGCAATCAGTTAAGTTCACCAGCGACAGCAGGGAATGCCTCAGTTTAACATATTCAAGAGATGTTGCCTCCGACAGTGCAGCACTCCTTCAGTACTGCACTGGGAGTGTCAGTTTAAATGTTTATATTCAAGGGCTCTGGGACCTGTAACCTACTGAGTCAGAGGCAAGGAGCCTACCCAGTGAGCCACAGCTGGTACATAAAGCTCCTAAATGCCTACTTTCTCCACCACATCCAGGAAAAGGGTTAAGAGCATCATCCAAAGGCATGGTCAAAGGTTTGAGATGGGAGAAGAGGTTACATGCCAAATGCAACTTTGGAAGAGTATCTCAGATGGCAGAGTTGTAAGGAATAAATATACTGAACATATGAACATATGAATTAGGAACAGGAGTAGGTCACTCGGCCCCTCGAGTCTGCTCCACCATTCAATAAGATCATGGCTGATCTGATTGTAACCTCAACCCCACATTCCCACCTACCCCCAATAACCTTTCACCCCCTTGTTAGGCAAGAATCTATCCAACTCTGCCTTAGAAATATTCTGTGACCCAGCTTCTCCCGCTCTCCGGGGAAGAGAGTCCCGCAGGCTCACGACCCTCTGAGAGAAAACATTTCTTCTCATCTCTGTATTAAATGGGAGACCCCTTATTTTTAAACTTTTTTTTATTCATTCATGGGATGTGGGTGTCGCTGGCTGGGCCAGTATTTGTTGCCCATCCCTAATTGCCCCTTGAGAAGGTGGTGGTGAGCTGCCTTCTTGAACCGCTGCAGTCCATGTGGTGTGGGAACACCCACAGTGCTGTTAGGGAGAGTTCCAGGGTTTTGACCCAGTGACAGTGAAGGAACGGCGATATATTTCCAAGTCAGGATGGTGAGTGACTTGGAGGGGAACTTCCAGGTGGTGATGTTCCCATGTGTCTGCTGCCCTTGTCCTTCTAGATGGTAGTGGATGCGGGTTTGGAAGGTGCTGTCTAAGGAGGCTTAGTGAGTTGCTGCAGTGCATCTTGTAGATGGTACACACACTGCTGACACTGTGCGTCGGTGGTGAAGGGAGTGAATGTTTGTGGATGGGGTGCCAATCAAGTGGGTTGCTTTGTCCTGGATGGTGTTGAGCTTCTTCGGTATTGTGGGAGCTGCACTCATCCAGGCAAGTGGGGAGTATTCCATCACACTCCTGACTTGTGCCTTGTAGATGGTGGACAGGCTTTGGGGAGTCAGGAGGTGAGTTACTCATCACATGATTCCTGGCCTCTGACCTGCTCCTGTAGCCACAACATTTATATGGCTGGTCCAGTTCAGTTTCTCGTCAATAGTAACCCCCAGGATGTTGATAGTAGGGATTCAGCGATGGTAATGTCATTGAATGTCAAGGGGCGATGGTTAAGATTCTCTCTTGTTGGAGATGGTCATTGCCTGGCACTTGTGTGGCACGAATGTTACTTGCCACTCGTCAGCCCTTAGTCCCCTAGTTCTAGTGTCTCCCACAGGGGGAAACATCCTTTCAGAATCAGTGATGGTGGAATGCGGGAACACAGTAGACTGACCTCAAACGGCTGGAGAATCTGAGCAGGTCCTGGGTCTAAAGTGGAGTGAGGCCTTGGCTGGATTTGTAAATGAGGATGAGGGTTTGAAATCAACGCTCGGTACAGCAAAGCTGAAAAGTTCTGGTGTGTGTGTGGCTTTGAGCTGCATTCGGAGTGGACAAGAGGACCAGCGGGTGCAGTCTGCAAAATACCTTAAAAAATAAACAGCAGAGTGTTTCACTCCAGCACACTTGAGGAGAAGCAACTTGTAAAATGCAATTGATGCTTTTCTCTCTGCCGTTCAGCTTTAAACGAACAGACTCCAGGCGACCACCATAAATCACACTCCCAAAGTCAGACGCAGGCCTGTTACATCCATTAACTCATGCTACCCGACAGCTGGCTGACAGTCAGATATATCGGTCAATGAAAACGGTTCCCCTGTAAGATGGTGAGGAAACATTACCCATTTTCACTGACTGATGGAGTCCAGAGTGGCCGCCGGGGTCAAAACTGTCATCGCCTGGTGAGAAAGCGATTTGTATCCTTTACAGGGCACTGACTCTCTTACTGTTATTGCCCTGACCTCCATGTTAACTCCACTCCATGACCGCCCAGCATTTCTCAACAGTATTGGCTGGGATTGGATTGACGGGGCTGTTGTGTGTTGATTAATTGGCCAGGAATAGTCACAGATCAATGTTGAGTGGGTCCCTCAGGATTCACTGTCACTTCTCTTGGGCCTTACATGTTTCCAGCCAGCAATGGTGATTAATTATTGTGTTTGCATCCAACACGCACAACAACAACTTTTATTTATGTAGCACATGGTCAAATAGCCCAAAGGGCTTCAAATGAGCGTTAGCAGATTCTGAGGGGACTTTGACAGGGTGGATGCTGAGGGGATGGTTCCCTTCGTGGGGGAATCTAGAACTAGGGGGGCACAGTTTCAAAATAAGGGGTCTCCCATTTATGACGGAGATAAGGAGGAATTGCTTCTCTCAAAGGGTGGTTAGTCTTTGGAATTCTCTTCCCCAGAGAGCAGTGGAGGCTGGGTCATTGAATATATCCAAGGCTGAGTTAGACAGATTTTTGATCGACAAGGGGATCGAGGGTTATGGGGGGCAGACAGGAAAGTGGAGTTGAGGCCACAGTCAGATCAACCACAATCTTATTGAATGGTGGAGCAGGCTCGAGGGGTCTTCGCTTGCTCTTATTTCTTATCAGCTTGTGACACTGAGCCACATTCTAGGACAGGAGGTCAAAAGCTTAGTCAAAGAGGTAGATTTTAAAGAAAGGCTTAAAGGAAGCAAGTGAGGTAGAAATGTGGTGAGGGTTAGGCTGAAAAATTCCAGGGCTTCAGGCCTAGAAGGTTGAATGTACAGTTACCATTGGTGCAGGGTCCACAGGGCCAAATCTCAAGATAAAGGGGGGGTAAAATGTACCCACTGTTGCCCCCATCCTGTTGTGTGCAGAGGCATAAAGCTGTGCAGGGGCCCTCAGTGCTCAGTAAGCAAGGGTCACTCCGTGCTGATATTTGCTCTCTCCCCGGTGTTGCGAAGGATGAATCTGATCATGTCACCAAGCAGTTGGCCAGCAGTTGGATCGTGCTGTGCCACCTGGCCCTCATGGAAAAGTCTGCACAGAAAAAAACCTTTGACCATGAGTCCATCGGTTGGTGGTCCACATATAATATCCTCAAGATCCAGTGGGAAAAGGAGATGGTGGATCCTATGGGATGGTTCCCTGAGCAGGCTGCCAAAATCATTTGGCAGAATGCCTCATCGCCAGAACTTTCAAACAAGCACCAAGACGTAGATTGGCTGGTGGTGAGAGGGGTCCTCCCTGTCAGATCCATCCCGCATGCCCAGGATCTCACCCCCTCCACACTCCATCCTTGAGGTGGCTGCAGAGGGGAAGAGACCATCGCACACCTCCTTGTGGAATGTGCCTTTGCAAAGAAGGTCTGGAGAGAGATGCAGTGGTTTCTGTCGAGGTTCATCCCGAGCAGTTCTGTGACACAGGACTCTGTGCTCTACGGGTTGTTCCCAGGGACACACACCGAGACAAACATCAACTGCAGCTGGAGGATCATCAACTCGGTGAAAGATGCTCTTTGGTCTGGAAGAAATCTGTTGGTCTTCCAATGTAAAGATCTGCCCACAACCGAGTGGAACATTCCAAGGTCCAGGACTACATGCTGAAGGACACACTAAAGCTTGGGGCAGCCACTGCATAGACTCAATGGGGAAAGGTCGCTGTCTAAGGTCTTCCCTCCATAACACACTGAGGGCTGAGAATCTTGAAAACTCCTCAGGTTGTATGTTTGGCACGAGTCAAATATTGTAAATATAAATTGTAATTGGAAGTGTAGTGAGGCACCTCAGAATGCCACATCCTGTACTGAGGGTCATTCATGTAGAGTCAACTTTCAACAGCCATGTAATGTACATTTATAAATTTTATGAATGATATATATTTTTGGAAAAAAGAAAAGTGGTGGAGTGATGGAAATTGGGGTTGTGGAAGAGGCCATCATTGGAGGAGCAGAGAGATCTCAGGGGGCTGTGAGGCTGCAGGAGGTGACAGAGGCAGGAAGGAGCGAGGTGGTGGAGGTATTTGAACAGAAGGACACGAATTTTAAAGTCAAAGTGTGACCAGGCCCAGAGTCAACGTAGGTCATCAGGCATTGAGTTAATTGGTGAATGGGTTAAAAGATGGGCAGCAGAGGGTGTTCAGTGGGAACGCCATCGGGGAAGGATTGAAATGAAGACATGGGTGAACCAAAAGTTTCTCAACTTAGCGTTGGCAAAACCCAAGCAGCCACTTGGGCTCTGGCCAGCACTCGTGCCCTCTGGCCTCAACTACATCACCCCACCCAGGCTACCACCTCGGGTACAGTGTTCCAAGCTCAGCTTCCTCCTCAAGATCTGTTCAATTATCAGCACTGCCCCACCTCTCCCACAGTGCCATAGTCCATGCCTTTTCTTATCTTCCAAGGCATTCTCCTGGTTGACCTGCCTACCTCCAGCCTACCACAAGCTACAACTCCTTCAGAATGCCACCTGCCTCTTCGCCCACACAAAGACCAACACTCCCACTGACCCACTCCATCCCATACCCCCAGCTCAGCCTTTCCAAAATCCTCTGGCCCCTTTTGCCCCATGGAACTGTCCTCTCCTCCAGTCAGTCTGTGGCCTCACCCCATCCTTTCTTGGACACTTGCCTGAGCCCTAGGGAGCGTGTAGACACCTTCCACCACTCGGCCGTGTACTGAGAGGGTGCTGCGCCAATGTTAAACTAAGGCCCGATCTGCCCTTCTGTGTGTCTGTTTTACAGTTCTCTCAGGGAGTCCGGGTTGCTGTGGCAACAGGAGTAATGGTAGAAATGCGAATGTTTCTTACCACCTTCCTGGTCACGTATCTCACTGGGAATCTCTCCCGTTCTCATACACGTGCGTTGGAAGGATCTTCAGGCTGATACTCAACTGGTTTGGCCACATTATGAACGCACGTTCCTTGGCCATCAAGTCCTGGGGTGGGACTCGGGCCTGGAGATTCCTGAGGCCGGGACCCTGCTCGCTGTGCCACAAGACACCCACGTCTGCCCTCTCAGGCCGATGTAAAAGATCCCCTCGTATTGGTTTGAAGGCGGGCAGGGGAGTTCTATCGGCCCATGATATCCCCCAACCACCACCCGAAAGAAAACAGTCCAACCGGGCTTTACCACATTGCTGTTCGTGGGATCTTACTGTGCACAAAATGGCTGCCACATTTCCTACATTGCAACGGCGGCTACACTGGGCTTCAGGGATCCCGAATGTCGCGAAAGGCAGGGTTTAAATGCACATTTCTTTTTCCTTTCCACCCATCAAAAATTTAAATCAGGTCTTTAAAGTGTCATATTTTTAAACGGCTGGGGGAGAAAATTCAACTGGAGGTGCGAAATTCAAGGGAAGCCAGGTTAATAAAGTTACGGTGTCGGCAGCAATTCTATCCACGATGGCCAGAGGAGGTGAATATAAGATCATGAAGCAAAATCAAAATGAAGAGTGAGATGAAGAGAAACTTTTCTCTGCTCTCTTATCCAGAGTTGGACCAATGATTAACCTGTCAGGAACAGAGGTGCAGACAGATTGTGAAGCCTTTCTTTTTTTTAAAAGGATAGCGGAGGATTATCAGGAAGCAAAGGGGTTTAAAACCCTACGTGAGTGGGGCAAAGTAGGCCTCTCTTTCAGAGAGCCAGCATGGGGGCAATGGGCAGAATGGCCCTCACTGTTATTGGACTGAGCTCCTCTCTATTCTTAGCAAGGAAGTAGAGGAAATGGAAGGCTTGGGTTCAGTAACACAGAACAGCCTTTGCGTTGAGGGTAAAGTGTAGTCTGCTAAATATGGTTGGGAGTGTTTGGGGGGAGGTGTGTATGTGTTGAGGTGGGGGGTGGAGCAGGAGGGGGGAGCAATGAAATGGACACTTAAAGAATGAACACATGTAGAACATACAGACTCTTGTACCATCATTATTCCCCAGTGGCTCAAGTCTGGCTTCCTAATATTTCCTGTTAGAATTTCCTCTGGTTGGAGCTTCACAGAGCTCAGGCCTTGAGTTCCAGCCCCTTTAGCTTTGCCTTCCCACACTGCAAAGTGCATGATCAGCATTGGGTGACCTTTGGCCTGGCTTTGAGATGACCAGTCAGCCTGTCACAGCTGGACACCCAGTTGTCACTGCTAGATCCATCAGATTTCCAGCTTGTTTTCTAATCATTCACACAGGCCCCAACTTAATAATATTCTGATAGGCTGCCTGGCAAGTGTGGGAAAATCCGGGACGCATCGTTAACCCTCTGAGTGCCAGTTACCTCAAGGAGTGAGTGCAAAGCCAGGAATCTCCAATGCAGCGGTGAGGGCCACGGCAAAGTGGCCGTGTGCATTGTTTTGCGACCTCTGCCACCTGGAAGGACAAGGGGGACGCGGATGCCTGGGAACAGCACCACCTCTGAGCCGCACACCCTTCATTTCCTTCACTCTCGCTGTGGCAAAGCCTTGGGAGGCCTTCCCTGCCCGCCCAACATGGTGGGAGCACCTTCACCGCTTGGACTTCAGCGGTTCAAGAAGGCGGCTCACCAACACCAGCTGAAGGGCAAATAGGCATGGGCACTAAATTGTGGCCTTGGCAGCGACACCCATACCCCAAGGAGCAATAAAAAGAGCGTGTGTCCGGTCTACATGTGACTCCAGACTCACTGCAATGTAGTTGACTAATAACTGCCCTTTGAAACAGCCTAGTGAGCCACTCACATCAAGGGCAATTAGGGATGGGCAATAAATGCTGGCCTAGGCAGCAAAGCCCACATCCCATGAATGAATAAAATAAAATTTACCTTGTGGTAGCATTTTTTTTATTCATTCACGGGATGTGGGCTTCGCTGGCTGGGCCAGCGTTTATTGCCCATCCCTAGTTGCCCTTGAGAAGGTGGTGGGTGAGCTGCCTTCTTGAACCGCTGCAGTCCATGTGTTGTAGGCACACCCACAGTGCTGTTAGGGAGGGAGTTCCAGGGTTTTGACCCAGCGACAGTGAAGGAACGGCGATATATTTCCAAGTCAGAATGGTGAGTGGTTTGGAGGGGAACTTCCAGGTGGTGGTGTTCCCATCTATCTGCTGCCTTTGTCCTTCTAGATGGTAGTGGTCGTGGGTTTGGAAGGTGCTGTTGAAGGAGCCTTGGTGAATCCCTGCAGTGCATCTTGTAAATGGTACGCACACTGCTGCTACTGTGCGTCGGTGGTGGAGGGAGTGAATGTTTGTGGATGTGGTGCTAATCAAGCGGGGCTGCTTTGTCCTGGATGGTGTCAAGTTTCTTGAGTATTGTGGGAGCTGCACTCATCCAGGCAAGTGGAGAGTATTCCATCACACTTCTGACTTGTGCCTTGTAGATGGTGGACAGGCTTTGGGGAGTCAGGAGGTGAGTTACTTGTCGCAGGATTCCTAGCCCCTGACCTGCTCTTGTAACCACAGTATTTATATGGCTGGTCCAGTTCAGTTTCTGGTCAATGGTAACCTCCCAGGATGTTGATAGTGGGGGATTCGGTGATGGTAATGCCATTGAACATCAAGGGGTGATGGTTGGATTCTCTCTTGTATGAGATCCTCATTGCCTGACACTTGTGTTGTGTGACTGTTACTTGCTATTTGTCAGCCCAAGCCTGGATATTGTCCAGGATTTGCTGCATTTGGACATGGGCTGCTTCAGTATCTGAGGAGTTGCGAATGGTGCTGAACATTGTGCAATCATCAGTGAACATCCCCACTTCTGACCTTATGATGGAAGGGAGGTCATTGATGAAGCAGCTGAAGATGGCTGGGCTGAGGACACTACCCTGAGGAACTCCTGCAGTGATGCCTTGGAGTTGAGATGATTGACCTCCAACAACCACTATCATCTTCCTTTGTGCTGGGTGTGACTCCAACCAGCGGAGAGTTTTCCCCTTGATTCCCGTTGACTCCAGTTTTGCTGGGGCTCCTTGATGCCACACTCGGTCAAATGCGAGATGTCAAGGGCAGTCGCTCTCACCTCACCTCGGGAGTTCAGCTCTTTTGCCCATGTTTGAACCAAGGCTGTAATGAGGTCAGGAGCTGAGTGGCCCTGGCAGAACCCAAACTGGGAGTCAGTGAGCAGGTTATTGCTAAGCAAGTGCTGCTTGATAGCACTGTTGATGCCCCCTTCCATCAGTTTACTGATGATTGAGAGTAGACTGATAGGGCAGTAATTGCCTGGGTTGGATTTGTCCTGGTTTTTGAGTACAGGACATACCTGGGCAATTTTCCACATAGCAGGGTAGATGCCAGTGTTGTAGCTGTACTGGAACAGCTTGGCTAGGAGCGCGGCAAGTTCTGGCGCACAAGTCTTCAGTACTATTGCTGGAATATTGTTAGGGCCCATAGCCTTTGCAGTATCCAGTGCCTTCAGCCATTTCTTGATATCACATGGAGTGAATTGAATTGGCTGAAGACTGGCGTTGGTGATGCTGGGGACTTCTGGAGGAGGCCGAGATGGATAATCCATCCTCATGATGTTCCATGTTCTCACCATTCTCTAGGTGCAAAAGTTTCTCCTGCTGTTCTTTATTAGTTCTTTAAGTGCCTATGATTTATTTTTGGCCTCCTGGCTTTGGTCTCACCGACAAGAACTTCTCTACCCCCGCCTTAATCGACCCCTTTCATAATCCTCTTTCAGCTCAGCCCTCCATTCTCTCTTCTTACAGTTGGTTCGATCTTTCCTGAGGGTCTAAATCTCTCAGTTCTATGTGTTTTCCAAAGATTTTTAAGTCAATGTGTGAAATGATGTTATGTACTAGGGAGCGAGGTCTCACTCAGTGTGGGGTGGCCACACGGAGGTTATGAGATGGCAGCTGTGAAGCCGATGGCTGAAATGGGACAGCGGTATATACACCTCAGTTACCCGGGCTGGCCTGAGATGGTGGAGCTCAGCGCGACCAGAGAGAGGAATTAGAAAGCAGTCGTAGGCAGCTTGGACAAAGCTTGCTTTTTGTTTTTGGCTCCTCTCTGCTGTGTAGAGTGAAGAACTGAGCAAGAATGCTGTGAGGCTGCGAGCGAGGGCAGGATGGCACAGATGGTACAATGTGTGCGCGCCAACCCTCACCAGCAGCTGTTTCCCTGAGGCCGGAAATCCAGGTCCAGAAATAGGTCACTCCAAAGTGTGAGACGTGCCTACCCAAAGCCCCAGCTACAGATCATTTAACCCTCCAGGGCCTGTATTTCAGCCGAGAAATAAAGACGTGCATTTATATAGCCGCCTTCATGACATCCCAAAACACTTTGCAGCCTATGGAGGATTTTTTTCACCATGTGGAAATGTAGGAGATGCAGCAGCCAACCTGCGCACAGCAAGCTCCCACAAACAGCACTGAGAAAATGACCGGATAATCTGTTTCAGTGATGTCGATTGAGGGATAGATTTTGTCCAGGACACCGGGGAGAACTCCCCTGCTCTCCTTTGAAATAGTGACGTACAACCTGTTGCATCCACCAGCGGGGTAGACAGCTAGGTTTAACATTCAACATTCGGAGATGGCATCGCTGACAGCGCAGCACTCCAACCTGGAACATGTGCTGAAGTCTCTTGGAGTGGGTCTTGAATCCACAATTGCCTGGTATAATAGGAGGAAGTTACCCACTGTACCACAGCCAATACCTTAGCCTGACCCTCCGTTTGGTCCATTCTCTCACCTTGCAGGAAGCTGCCGTTGGCTGGATGACACTGGCTCAGAAAACATCTCCATATCATTCACTGCCTGGATCGAGGGGAGGGGACCTCCTGTCCACATCCCTCCTCCTTCACATACCATGCCCTAAGAGGGCATTGACAGCCATGGACTCCCGTTGGATTGGTCCAGGGTTATGCTGGGTAAAGTACAGCAGTGGTTTTCCATTGTCTTCTGAAGTATAGCTGACCAGGAAACTCTCCCACTCTTGCCACCTGCCACATTGGAAGGATTTACAGGCTGATGATCAACCACATTTTGAACACACCTTCCTTGGCCATTAAGTACCTGAAGTGGGATTTGAACCTAGAGCTATCGGGTTCAGAGGTAGGGACCCTACCCACTGCGCCACAGGGCCTTCCGTCCAGGGTCAGACGTGAACAATGGTCACTTGGTTGCAGACCAGACAAGTCCTGCTGAAAACCCCCACATGTGGCACCTCCTTCAGGAGAGAAAACGGACCCAACAGGTGGTGGGGTCAGAATTGTGGGGGCGACACGGTGCCCCTTGACCAACGTGAGGAAACGAGTCAGGTTTCAGTCTCAGCCGGCTGCAAACTCACTGCACTGTCGACTTAAACATCAGTCTCGCTGTTACAGAAAACCCACATTCTCCCTCTCTCTCTCTAGTTAAGGTTGCCAGCTGAGATTAAATATATTCCTGGAGGTTTCACCACCTGACTTGCCCCCACGCCTCAGTCATTAATCGGCCAATACGTCCACCCTTGTGAAGTACGGCCTTCCTACGCCAATCGGAAAGCAAAAAGACTCATTACCCCAATTGGATGATGCTGGACTGTCAGCCAAACAGCCTTTATTTCCCATTCTCAATATTTTTATATCTGGGAAAGAGAAACGCCCAAACAAAACGAGGGGGGGAATAAACAATCTTTTTTAACGTCCCGATGATTTGTCTCCAGGGTGGCACACAGCAGCGTCCTGGAGATTGACCTTCGACTCCTGGAGACTCCAGGCCAATCCTGGAGGGTTGGCAACCCTGTCTCGAGTCTGATTGCTCAGCTAATTCTCTCTCTCTCTCTCTCTCTCTTCTGTTTACTCACCTTTGTGGCACTAATCCCCCACCCCCACCTCGATTACCCCGACGCACCCAAAGGGTTAACGACCCCCCCTCCCCCACACAAACATGCCGCTGTATATCTTTAAACCAGGAAAACACAGCATTTCCTCTGTTTAAAATAATGAATAACAGCACCAATCTAAAGCTGTGCCAGAGTGGTCCTCATTTCCCTTCCCATCTCCTGGCTAAAAATAAAACAGAAACAGGAATCACGCATTCCCGGCCTTCTCTCTCTGCCGTGCTTTCTCTGACAAGATCCAGCTTTCATATCTCCTTAACCTCTCAGATCTGCACTGCCCGATCGGAAGCAAAACACTTTTAAATGTTCTTGGCCCAGGCCCTTCCATTTGTAATGTTTGGACGTTCAGTCCAGATCCCTGGTGTCCAGTTAGCTCGAGGGATCTAGGAATGGCGTGTGTTTCTTCCCAGTGTATCAGGCTCCTGACCCGAGCTGAGTGCTTCATCGCACAGCCTGAAGTGGTACTTGCACCTGTTACGCCCATCGCGTTCAGGTAACCTGAATGCCCGTGGACAACCCAAACCCACCCACCCAACTGTCTACTATGCCAGGGCTCAGTGGGTAGACTTTGAGTCAGAGGCTCTACTTTGCAGGGACTTGAGTGCTAAATCTTCTCCCAGTGCTACTACCAAGGGAGTGCTGCACTCTTGGAGGTGCAGTCTCTTGAATAGAAAGGAACAGGAGTAGGCCATTCGGCCCATCAAGCCTGCTCCATTATTTAAAAAGATCACAGCTGATCATCTACCTCAATGCCACTTTCCCGCACCGTCCCCATATCCCTTGTTGCCACTGGTCTCCAGGGATCTATCGAGATCTGCCTTGAATGTGCTCAGTGATTGAGCCTCTGGGGTAGAGAATTCCAATGTGAGTGAAGAAATCCCTCCTCATCCTAGTCCTAAATGGCCTGCCCCTTATTCTGAGGCTGTGTCCGCTGGTTCTAGACCCCACCCCACCCCTCCCCAAGCCAGGGGAGACATCCTAACCACGTCTACCCTGTCATACCCTGTAAGAGTTTTGTAAGTTTCAATGAGGTCCCCTCTCATTCTTCGAAAACCTAGAGAATACAGACCTAAATACTTGCATTTATATATCTCCTTTCATGACATCCAAAAGCACTGTTACAGCCAATGAAGCACTTGATTTTTGAAGTGTAATCAATTTGTGCACAGCAAGCTCCCACAACTAACAATGTGACAATGACCAGTTCATCCCTTTTTGTGATTTTGTCTGAGGGATAAATATTGATCAAAACATCAGGGATAACCCTCTTGATCCTCTTCAAAATAGAGTTAAAGGGTATTGCAAACTCACCCTCGAGAGCCTTCCGGAGCTCCCCATGACATCTGAAAGACAGGCCTGCTGTACTGAAGTAGAGTGTCAGCCTAGGCTTGTGTGCTCAAGTGGGATTTGAACCCTCCCCTGACCTTCTAGCTCAAAGACTAAGAGTGCTTGAACAGAACCACAGCTAACGTGCCACCAAGATGTTAAATCAAGGCCTTGTCTTCTCTCTCAGATGGACTTAAATGACAATTTTGAAGGATTGGGAGTATCCTTACGAATATTCATCCCACAATCAACATCTCTAAACAGATTATCTGGCCATTATCACGTTGCTGTTTGCGGGATCTTGCTGTGCGCAAATTGGCTGCCACATTTCCTACATTATAACAGTGGCTACACTCCAAAAAGTGCTTCACTGGTGTTTAAGGGCATCGTGAAATTGTGAAAGGCGCTTTATAAATGCAGGCTATGTGTTTCTTGACAGGTATTAATCTCCCCACAACACGGGAGTCTGGGTGTCTGTATCGTTTTAATTAATCAGATCCCTCTCTATGCAACAAGCTTCATATTTTACAGAGGAAGTTACAGCAGCTGGAGTTTGAAAGCGGGATTGTCAACGTCAGCATCCCTCATTACCAATCGCAGTTCAAAGAATTCTGATCACCATTCACATCCTTGTTTTTTTCTCTCTCTGTCTAATTCAGTTGTCTTTTTTTTTATTGTCTACACTGAGACTTCCTCTCAAAGTTATTTTCTGCCCCTACCACCTTGTCACACGTCTTCCTGTTGGTCAGCCTGTGCCCATCCCTCTCTCTGCGCACATCTGGAACCAGCTGCTGGCAGTTAGACTGGAAATAGGCCTCCCTCTACTTTTGCCTTGTCCCGTGGGGGATATCTGGCAATTGCTGGCCATCTCCGCATGGTGGTCCTTTTGACACTGGACACTTCACAATCCACTTGGGTTGCCAAGGAAGAAACTCCATTCCTCTCGATGATTTAAATTAAAGGTGTGCCAATCCAGACTCCATTGGGTACATACAAACAAGGAGCAGGAGGCCATTCAGCCCCTCGAGCCTGCTCCGCCATTTAATAAGGTCATGGCTGATCTGATATTAACCTGAAATCTGCATCCCACCTCCCCCCCCGATAACCTATCACCCCCTTGCTTAGCAAGAATCTATCCACCTCTACCTTAAAAATATTCAAAGACTCTGCTTCCACCACCTTTTCAGGAAGAGAGTTCCAAAAACTCACGACCCTCTGAGTGAAAACATTTCACCTCACCTCTGTTTTAAATGGGCGACCCCTTATTTATAAACAGTGGTGGCACTCCCACCTTGAGGCAGAACATTGTGGGTTCGCTGTCAGTTCCACCCCAAAGACCTGAGGCTGTAATCGAGGTTGAGACTCCAGTGCGGTACTTGAAGGAGTGCGGCACTGTCAGAGGTGGATGAGATGTTGGTCCCCTCAAAAGATCCCATGGCACGATTTCGAAGAAGGGCAGGGGTATTCTTCCTGGTGCCCTGATCAATACTTACCCCTCAACCAACATCACTAATATCAGATTATGTGGTCATTATCATACTGCTGTTTGTGGGATCTTGCTGTGTACATATTGGCTGCCACGTTTCCAACATTACAACAGTGACCACACTTCAAAACAAAGTGTTTCGTTGGCAGTGAAGCACCTGGGAATGATCTGATGTCGGTATCTCCAGAGCCCGGGTTGACCAGCACCACATTAAATGAACGATGGGCACTTTCCTCCTGCTCCTAACACCGAGAATGGATGGTGAGATCCTTTAGGTGGGCCCTGATGGGAGGCTGTCCCTCCACAACACCGTATTAACATACTGATAGACTGCCCTTGCTTGTAGGCCGCACCCCCGTACTTATCCTGGGAAAACAGACAATTGTACATTTACTCCTCCCTCCCTACCTCCATAGCGACCTCCAGCCCTACGACACCCTGAGATCTCTACCCTCCTCCGATCCTGTCTTCTTGGCGCATTCTCGATTTTCTTTGATCCACCCGGGCAGCCAAATCTTCAGCTGCCTCTGCCTTAGGCCCTGGAACTATGGGAAGAGTGAGGTGAAATATTTTGGTAGGAAGAATAAGGAGATATAAACTAAATTTTGAATAGGGTGAAACAGAGGGATGAGGGGTGTTAGTGATAAACCTTTGAAGGTGGCAGGGCAAGTTAGGAAGTGTGTTAAAAAGCATGTGGGGTTCTTGACTTTACTAATAGTGGCTTAGAATACAAAAGCAAAGAAGCTACACCAAACCTTTATAAATTGCTGGGTAGGCCTCAGATAAAGCCTCTCGTTCAATTCTGGACACAAAGAATCCCAAAGCCATGGAGAGGGTGTGGAAGAGATTTACTAGAATGGTTCCAGGGATGGGGGACTCCAGTTATATGGAGACTGGAGAAGCTGGGATTGATCCCCCCTGGAGCAGGGAAGGTTAAGAGGAGATTTGGTGGAGGTGTTGAAAATCGCGAATGGTTTTGATAAGAGTAAATAAGGAGAAGCTGCCCAACAGCAGAAGGGTCAGGACTGAGAGGACACAGTTTACAATGATTGGCTAAAGAAGCAGAGGCAACATGAGGAAATATTTTACACAGCGAGTTGCTGTGATCTGGAAAGGGTGGTGGAAGCTGATTCATTAGGATCATTGAACCATAGAAAGTTTACGGCACAGGAAGAGGCCATTTGGCCCATCGTGTCTGCGCCAGCTGAAAAACGAGCTACACAGCCTAATCCCATTTCCCAGTGTTTGGTCCGTAGCCCTGCAGGTTACGGCACTTGAGGTGCAGATCCAGACCCCTTCTCAATGAGATGAGGGTTTCTGTCTCTACTACCCTTTCAGGCAGTGAGTTCCAATTAGTATTGGTGAAAAGGGAATTGGATAAATACCTGAAGGGAAAATATTTTACAGGGCTGTGAGAAATGAGCTGGGGGATATAATTAAGATTAATTTAACTGACTCTACCAAAGATCCAGGACAGCCAAGATGGGCTGGTTCGTTCTATGATTCGATGACTTTTTTTTTCAACATTCACGGGATATGGGTGTCACTGGCTAGGCCAGCATTTATTGCCCATCCCTAATTGCCCTTGAGAAGGTGGTGATGAGCTGCTGCCTTGAACCGCTGCAGTCCATGTGGTGTAGGTACACCCACAGTGCTGTTAGGGAGAGAGTTCCAGGATTTTGACCCAGCGACAGTGAAGGGACGGCGATATATTTCCAAGGTTAGGATAGTGAGTGACTTGGAGGGGAACTTCCAGGTGGTGGTGTTCCCATGTATCTGCTGCCCTTGTCCTTCTGGATAGTAATGATCATGGGTTTGGAAGCTGATGTCGAAGGAACCTTGGTGAATTCCTGCAGTGTTTCTTATAGATGGTACACACTGCTGCTACTGTGCGTCGGTGGTGAAGGGAGTGAATGTTTGTGGATGTGGTGCCAATCAAGTGGGCTGCTTTGTCCTGGATGGTGTCAA
Source organism: Cetorhinus maximus (assembly GCF_964194155.1). NCBI lineage: Eukaryota > Metazoa > Chordata > Chondrichthyes > Lamniformes > Cetorhinidae > Cetorhinus > Cetorhinus maximus. Next base: position 3,908,626 of record NC_135910.1, read on the forward strand.
GCTTCTTGAGTGTTGTGGCAGCTGCACTCATCCAGGCAAGTGGGGAATATTCCATCACACTCCTGACTTGTGCCTTGTAGATGGTGGACAGGCTTTTGGGAGTCAGGAGGTGAGTTACTTGTCACAGGATTCCTAGACCTGCTCTTGTAGCCACAATATTTATATGGCTAGTCCAGTTCAGTTTCAGATCAATGGCAACCAGGATGTTGATAATGGGGGATTTAATGATAGTAATGTCATTGAACATCAAGGGATGATGGTTAGATTCTCTCTTGTTGGAGATGGTCATTGCCTGACATTTGTGTGGTGCAAATGTTATTTGTCACTTGTCAGCCCAAGCCTGGATATTGTCCAGGTCTTGCTGCATTTGGACATGGGCTGCTTCAGTATCTGAGGAGTTGCGAATGGTGCTGAACATTGTGCAATCATCAGCGAACATCCCCACTTCTGACCTTATGATGGAGGGAAGGTCATTGATGAAGCAGCTGAGGATGGTTGGGCCGAGGACACTACCCTGAGGATCTCACACTGAACACCTTTGCCTTTCTGTCTCTCTCTCCCCCTTTAAGACACTCCTTAAAAGCTATCTCTCTGACAAAGCCTTTTGGTCATCTGACCTCATTATGCAGCTCAGCATCATATTTTGTACGATAATGTTTCCGTGAAGTCCTTTGGGAGGTGAAAGTCGCTATATAAATGCGAGGTGTAATTGGTGTTGTTGTTATCGGTCATTCTTGCAACTCAAGTTGACATTTTTCTAAAAGTGTAGTCACAATGACTGATCTTCATCACATATGTGGAAATGGGTCACTTTGTGCTCTGAGGCTCCGAGGTGCAGTTGTTACTCTATTATTGGTGCACAGTGACCCAAAAGCAAACACAAAGCACAACCCCATCTGTAACTTCCCCTCCCACCCCTTCGACAGCTCCCTGTGCTCTTGAGGAGCTTTCTTGCCCTATCTCTCTTTGGTGGGTTTATCGGGAAGGGGATGCATTTCCACACCCCCGCTCCCTCCCCACCCCCACCTCACCCCCCACCGCCCCACCCAGTTACATGTCGTCACTCCCAGGTACGGGCACACATTACAAATTGCCACACCTATTCTCTCCGTAGCCCTGGCAGTGCCCTCTAATGCCCGGCCCGAGAGATGGTGCCCCTTTCCTGAGCCGTGTGACGCTGCGCCACCGATAGTCCCCCTGGTTTTCTCACAAGGCTGTGCACGCGAACCGAGCTTTGGTTCATTGTTCATTCTCCTAATTGACAACGATTGTCCACAGGCAACAACAACAACAAGGTGCATTTAATTGGCACCTTTAACACAATAAAACGTCCCAGGGCTGCTCACGGGAGTGTTATAAAACAAAATTCAACGCTGAGCCGTGCAAAGAGATGTGACTTCAAGTCTCGCTCCAGACCCTTCAGCACAATAAATCTAGATTGACATCCCAGTGCAATACTGAGGGAGTGCTGCACTGGCTCTTGGTTAAGATGCTAAACTGCCTTCTCAGGTGGATGTATACCAGTAAAATAAAGTGGGCTAATCGGTCAGGCTAACAAATTGACAAGTTAAACTAAAGTGATCACCCCTTAAAGGGGCACTGTAACAATAAACAAAATCTTAAAGGAAACTCATCCAATCAGATTAAAATGTTTCATTTCGGGGGCTGCTGAAGGACTCTGGCACCCACGGTGCTCATCGGTTGTGGAAGGCCCGGGCGGATGTATAAGATCCCGTGCCACGGTTTGGAAGGAGAACAGGGGAGCTCTCCCGAGTGTCCTGGTCAATGTTTATCCCTCAATCAACATCACGAAAAGAGATGATCTGGTCGTTATAACTTTGCTGTTTGTGGGAGCTTGCTGTGCACAAATTGGCTGCCACGTCTCCTGCATTGCGGCAACGATGACACTTCAAGAATATTTCATTGACTGTAAAAGGCTTTGAGATGCGAAAGGCGCCTTATGGAGGTAAGATTTTTATATTGGGGCAACTGACCAAAAACTTGGTTGATGGGATTGGCTTTAAGGAGTGGCTCAATGGAGGAAAGAGAGGTAGGGAAGGGGGGGGAGAGGCTTAGGGAGGGAATTCCAGCACTTGCAATTGGCACTCCTCAAAACCAACCTCTTCAACCAAGTTTTGGCCTAGACTTGCATTTATGTGGCGCCTTCCGCAGACGCCAGACACCTCAGAGCGCTTTGTAGTCAATGAGGTGTGGTGGTTGCAGAGGCGCAGGGGATGTGGCTGCACTTGGTGGCCCGGCCACCAATGGTGGGGCAATTCAAACCGGGGATGGGGAAGGGGCCGGGATTGGAGCAGCGCAGAGGAATGGGAGGGTTGTGGAGCTGGGGGTGGGTGGGGAGGTGGGGGAGGGGGGGTTACAGAGGCAGGGGGTGGGGCTGAGGCCACTGAGGGGTTTGCAAACAAGAATGGGCTTTAAAACCGGGGCGTTGGCGGACTGGGAGTGGATGTGTTAACTGGGTCAGGGATCCCAATGCTGTTGGCGAATCTCACTGCAGGTGGAATGTAGCGGACCAGTCACACTCTGAAGCAATTTCGACAGCCATGAAGAGCTTGAAGGTGCTTCTAATTTGCAAGAAGGTGGGGTTCACCCTTCCTCCTGCACCCGATCTTTTTACTGTTGGATCACAAACAGAGAGGCTGCCGTCCAGCTTGTTTGGGGTTTGCCAGCTGTGGGCAGTGCCAGCCGGCTACAGCAGCTGGGCAAACGGCTGGGCAGGGGAGCCTTGAGTAACTCGGCCGAAGCGCTGGCAATGTCCCCCCTTCGCTGGAAATGAGAATGGGAGCACTGCAGCGCTTGGTTATAACTGATGATAAGTAGAAAGGAAGTAATTGCATTTATATAGCACCCTTCATGCCCTCAGGGCATCTCAAAGCGTTTTGCAGCCAATGAGGTGCTTTTTGAACTGTTGTAATATTAGAGCTGCAGCAACCAATTTGTGCACAGCAAGCTCCCACAAATAGCGATGTAATAATGACTGGATAACTTGTTTTAGTAACGTTGGTTGAGGGATAAATATCGGTCAGGGCCCCGGGGAGTACACCCCCCCCCGCTTTCCATCAAAATAAGGACATGGAATCTATTAGCACGGCCTGAGAGGGCAGGTGGGGAGCTCAGTTTAATGTCTCACCCGAAAGATGGCACCTCCGACAGGGCAGCACTCCCTCAGTGCCGCACGGGAATGCCATCCTGAATTTCTATGCTCATGTCACTGGGGTAGGACTGAAACCCACAGCCCTGCGGCATGAGGTGAGGGCGCTACCAGCTGATTCAGGGGGGCAGGGTTTTTAGCTTGGCGTGCGGGCGCGATCGGCAGGTCTAGGGGTCGGCCGGGGTACAGACCCTCGCCTGCCAATTAACGGCCAGCCAGCGTGAGAGGGGCATTGAAAGGCTCAGGAGGGTGGAGGGCGGGCGCTGAGGTCAGCGAGGGAGTGGGGGCACCCACTCACAGGAAGCACCCCGCAGGCAGAGAGCTGCCTCAGTGGAGCTGAAGACCAGAACAACCTAAAATAAAGGTCACGGAAACCAAAAAAAAAAAGCGTCCAAGGTTCATAACCAGTCACCTGAAAATGTAGGTCATGAAAACGCTGTCCACAGAAAACGTGTTTTTAATTTATCACAGAAACCTCACCCACATTTCCTGAAAAATCCAAAGGCTGCTTGTCCGATTCGCCCACCCGTCAACAGGAACGGACACCGCAGAGTCTCGGTTAATTGCACCTTTAACGGGCTTAGTTGCCCCTCTTAATTGTCGGCCGACGCACCTCCGAGCATAGCGCCCGCGCCCGCAGACTGGAATATTCTGCCCGGGCAGTGGGGTTGAAAGGCGTGAGCCACGGGTCAAGTCGTTTCAGCCAACGCTTGGGGAGAGCTCCCACGAAAACGAGGCTCCATTTCTTCTACATTTCACCTTGAAAACAGAGGTCGGGGTTCGCTGGCCCCCGATATCAGTTGGACAAGTTTGTTGGAAATTCGTGACGGAGCCCGTGGCAAAAAACGGAAAAAGCTGGGAATCTCCGGTGGGTCTGGCAGCCTCTGTGTGGGAGAGGGAAACAGGGGTCAGGCCAGTGACCAACCTCATCAGAACGCCGATGAAGTCTGGTGCTCAGTGCTGGGCATTGCGTACCGGAAGGATATATTGGCCACGTGGAGGGTGTTATACAGGTTCACCAGGATGATACAGAGGTTAAAATGGTTAAATCATGAGGTGAAGTTGCATAGAGAGCTACCCTGTATCCCCTGAGTATAGAAATATGAGGGTGATCTAATCGAGATGAATTAAGGGGTTGATAGAGTTAATTATTTCCTCTGGTGAGTGAGTCCAGGGCAAAGAGGCATAGCCTTAAATTCGTGCTAGGCCGCTCAGAGGTGATGTCAGGAAGCACTGTACCTTGCAAACCTCCTTCACCTTGCTTTGAATGATCTACTCTATGGAGTTCGCTTCTCACCTGACCAGTTCAGTCCACCACGGAAGGCAGAGCTTGTCGCTGTCGTGTCTCGACGCTCTCTCCCTGAGCCCATCGCTGCCCCCTCTCCACCCCTCAACCTTCAAAAACCCTCCTCAAACCACTGGCTTGATCCCTTCCCTGGGCAATCTCCCTGTCACTGTTTTGAGGTCCGATTTTAAACCTCTTCCGATACTTTGCTCTGCCCAAGGCAGGTTTGTGGCTGAAGACGCTCCTGGAATCTTCCTGTGCTGACTCACAATGCAGGATATTCCTGGAGCTTAGCCTGCATCAGAGCTATTTCCTGACCAAAGCTTTTCCTGTGCTCACGCTTTGCATGGAATTCCTCCGCCGGAACGTCATGGGAGAACAATTTAACTGAGGCACGTAAGGGAATGTTAGGAGCAGGTGACCAAAGAGCTGGGAGATTGAGTAAAGATCCAGTTAGGTTTGGGGAGGGACTTCCAGAGAGCAGGGCCCAGGCCTCTTGGGCTCTTTAATATTAGCTTAAAGGGTCCAGGCTTCTTGTGGTTAGGCTTAGGGCCCAGGCCTCTTGTGCTTTTTAATATAGGCTTAGGACAGAATTTTCTGGTCCCGTTGGTGTCATGGTGGGTGTGAGTGGACAATATGGTGAGAAGGCCAAAAGTCGATTGAATGCCATGGTGAAACCAGTTGGCGATTGTCCGCTCCACCCATTAATGGCGGGTCACGGTTCCCACAGCTGCACATCCGGAACCTCATTTCAACACTTTAGCATCTCGCTATAAGCCCTGCTCGCCAGAATCATCCCCCACATCAGGTTTACCACCCACGTCGGTGTGACTCGAGAATGGCGTTCTTCATGACTGCCCACAAACCTGGCGAGCTGAACCTTGAGGGCATCTCGGAGGTGAGTGCACACAACTGACACAGCTGGTGAGAATTGCCCATAGTACCAGCAAGGAAGAGGCACCGGGCATTTTGTCGGTGGGGGAGGGCACAGGAAAGTCGCTTTTTCCAGGCTGGTTTTCAGTGCGGTGCCAGGGTAGGGGCTCCCAGTGTGGGTGAGGCCAGCAGTGGGGGGGCAGGGGCAAGGCAGCACAGACTGAAGGAAGTACACAAGCTCACGCTGGGGGGAGTGGGGTGGGCGAGGGTGGACGGGGGGTGGGGGGGGTGAGTGAAGCGGCCACTCGAATGGAAAAGCTGGTCAAAAGCGACCGTTCTTCCACAGCTGAGACTGTTCAGCTGCAGCTCCATTGACCTGTTTGGAGTTGGGCCTCTGAAGCTGTCCTGCCCACTCAAGCAACACAAAAGCAGGAAAGTGCCACCAAATGTTCCAGATCTTCTCACCCCTCGGGCGCAGACTGTAAATGGCTATGTGTTTCAGGGGGCAACAGAGCAATTGGCCAACTAGACAAGTTGTACATCTCTCTTGCCAAAGGCGGCCATGGTGCAGTCACTGGTGGAGGCGCTTACAGCCCCTTGCAATGTCTTTATTAAGGTTTGAACCATTATCCATCAGGGTTCAAGTTAACAGTGCAGCCTTGCAGAGCTGGTTAGGAGAATGTCTGTGCCTGAGCTGAGAGCACAGTGTGCAGTCCAGTGGCCGAATCGGTCAAGTGGATGGGGAATGTAGTAATGATGGTTTTATTTAACGTGTAATGTACCTTTAAGAATAATACTTGTTAGGAAAGATTTCATGACCTGTAGTAACCAATAGGAGAGTTGCGCTGGCTGCCTCAGTGTAGAGATAGGGCAAATTTTTACCTCGGTGGGTGTGCGCCCGACCCACTCAAGTGTAAGATGACACACGATGATCTCCGACGTGCATCCCAACGTCAACACACAGTCCCGCAATATTTCGGAGTTGGCAGTGCGCCCGCCGACAGTTAAAAGGCCTGTTAAGGCCATTAACAGGGTAATTCAAATAAATCTTTCACCGCCTGTCCAACCTTGGGCCTGGCGGGGCAGGCGAAGAGGCCAAGCGGCCTGTGCACTTTTCAGCAAACCTCCTCCACGGGCGGGATGAGGTTCCCTAAAGCAGATAAAAACCAAATAAAAAATGTAAAACTTAATTAATAACATTGTCCCTGTTCGTGTGACAGGGTCACATGAGGGGACATGTTTTATAACATTTTTAATTTCTTTATTATTATTTTTTTAAAACCCTTCACCTCCCGGGGGTAGCTCTGTGCTTCAGGGAGGTTTTCAAACGCGCTCCTCGCCCACCCAGGACCCCACTGGGTGCTGCTGCTGGCGTCTCACGTTGGCCGGGCCTTAAATGGCTCACCGAGCGCGAAATCGCCTTCCAGCCTCAATCGCGGGCAGCGGACAGCTTCCCGACCACCTCCACTCTGCCCCCAACGAGCTCCCACCCCAAACAAGGGTAAAATATTGTGCTTCGAGTTGGAGTTGGAAGCACACACGGAGTTGCTGCTGAGGACATTGTAAATAAACTTTATGGGCAGAATTTTGCCCTTGGCAGGCGGGCAGACAGCCGACCCCCGGCGCCGAAACGGGGCCTGCCGCCATTTTGAGTGGGCGGGCCAATTAAGGCCCCGCCCAGCGGCCTGCCCGACGGGAAACACTATGGGGGGAGGGAGGGAATCCCCAGCTGTTAAAGTGCGCCCTGCTCCCTGAGGCTAAGTCCTGTCTCAGGGAGATTAGTGACAGTGCACAAAATGTAAAAAAATAGAAAAATAAAAATATTATTAACATGTCCCCCTCATGTGACAATGTCACACGAGCTGGGACATGTTAATAAATATCACATTACATTTATTAAAGTTTTTAAAAAGGAACATGAACCCTCATCCCACCAGTGGATGAGGTTTTCCTGTTTTATCAGGATCCCGCTGGGGCTCCTGGCCTGTCCACCAGCCTTAAGGTTGGACGGGCAGGGCCTTTAATTACTTTAATTACCCTGTCGATGGCCTCAATTGGCCATTGACAGGTCAGCGGGTTGACGGCTGGCTTCACTATCCGCCCGCCTTCCTGAATATTTAAAGGGACCAGGATGACGTCGGGGGTTCCTCCTGGAATCATCCCGCATCATTTTCCCATCGGCGAGCGGGCCCCGCCCCCAAATCGCCGACGGGAAAATTCTGGCCGATGTGTCCACCCCAGCAGTGTCTGCTGTCCAACTCTATCATCAATAGTAAAACTCGGCCACCCTACAACAGGGGCAGAGTTGGGTGGGTGGGGTTTCAGACAGCCAATGAGCGCACGGCACACTGGCCATCCAATGGAGGCCAACACTCTCCGGCACGCGTGAAAGGGCCTTCAGACTTAACCAAGAGAGTTTTGTAGGAGACATATGCTAACCCACGCGTCTCTCTCTTTGATCCTGCAGGAGGAGAACATCAGGATCATGGGGTCTGGTGATTTAGCGAATGCCTCATGGCTTACAGGGAGCAGAGAAGGAGAGGAAGAGAGTGGCGGAGGCACCTGGCTCGACAAAGGGAGGAGCACCTCCCTCACAATGAAGGGGCGGCTGTACACGCAGCTGAAGATCCACAGAGAGCCTTCGCTTGTAGGCACCTCACTAGACTCGGGGTCTATAGACAGTGTTTGTCATGCCTGCAGATGACTGAGAACCAGTGTCGCCGCATGTCTGGGGAACTGGTCGGTCACATCGGCCCGCTGCTGCAGGATCTAGCGCAATGCGGACATGGAGGGCATCCACTGCCAGTGGCTGTGAAAGTGAACGCGAGGCTGAATTTCTATGCCAGTGACTCCTTCCAAGACTTCACAGGTGACCTCTGTGGGGTATCACAAGCCTCCACCTACAAATATATCCATGAGGTCACGGACGTCATCTTCTCAAAGGCACAGATCTATCTGCATTTTGACCGGGATCAGGAAAGCCAGGAGGCAAGTGCGCTGGGATTTGTGCAGATCTCAGGTTTTCCACAGGTGCAGGGAGCCATTGACTGCACTCACATGGCGCTTAGATCTCTGTGGCAACAAACAGTCAACGGCTTCCACTCGCTGAATGTTCAGCTGGTCTGCGACCACCACAAACACATCCTACAGGTCTACGCACAATTCCAAGGGAGTGTCCGCGACTTTATTTTTATTCATTCACGGGATGTGGGCTTCACTGGCTGGGCCAGCATTTATTGCCCATCCCTAATTGCCTTTGAGAAGGTGGTGGTGAGCTGCCTTCTTGAACCGCTGCAGTCCCTGTGGTGTAGGTACACCCACAGTGCTGTTAGGCAGGGAGTTCCAGGATTTTGACCCAGCTACAGTGAAGGAACGGCCGATATATTTCCAAGTCAGGATGGTGAGTGACTTGGAGGAGAACTTCCAGGTGGCGGTGTTCCCATCTATCTGCTGCCCTTGTCCTTCTAGGTGGTAATGCTTGTGGGTTTAGAAGGTGCTGTCTAAGGAGCCTTGGTGAATTCCTGCAGTGCATCCTGTGTATGGTACATACTGCTGCTACTGTGCATCGGTGGTGGAGGGAGTGAATGTTTATGGATGTGGTGCCAATCAAGCCGGCTGCTTTGTCCTGGATGGTGTCAAGCTTCTTGAGTGTCATTGGAGCTGCACTCATCCAGGCAAGTGGAGAGTATTCCATCACACTCCTGACTTGTGCCTTGTAGATGGTGGACAGGCTTTGGGGAGTCAGGAGGTGAGTTACCCGTCGCACGATTCCTAGCCACCAACATCCTTGGCAGGTCACAGAACCCTGGCATCTTCCAGGATCCAGAGAGGCTGAAGGGATGGTTCCTCGGGGACAAGGGCTACCCGCAGAGGACACGACTGATAATGCTCGGCCAGCAGCCTCAGACTGCAGCAGAGCGATGGTAAAACCAGTCTCATGCCGCGATCTGGTCTTTGGCGGGGTAAACAATAGGCATCTTGAAAGTGAGGTTCCAGTGCCGCGACAGGTCCAGTGTCGCACCGCAAAACAGTCCCAAAGGGTGTCATGCATCATTGTAGCTTGCTGTGCGCAATGCAGCCTGGTGATGCAAAATTGTACCATTATTTAAAAGGGTGCGAGGGACAGGCCAGAAAATTATAGGCCGGTCAATCTGACTTCAATAGTGGGCAAATTATTGGAATCAATTCTTAGAGACAGGATAAACTGTCACTTAGAAAGGCACAGGTTGATCAGGGACAGTCAGCATGGTTTTGTTAGGGGAAGATCGTGTCTTACTAACTTAATAGAATAGTTTGAGGAATTAACAAGGAGGATTGTTGAGGGTAGTGCAGTGGATGTTGTCTACATGGATTTTAATAAGGTATTTGACAAGTTCCCACAAGGCAGACTGGTCAGAAAAGTGAGATCCCATGGGATACAGGGGAAGGTGATGAGTTGGATCCAGGATTGGCTCAGTGACAGGAAACAAAGGGTAATGGCTGATGGGTGTTTTTGTGAATGGAAAATGGTTTCCAGTGGTGTTCCACAGGGCTCAGTGTTGGGGCCCTTGCTGTTTGTTGTATATTAATGATTTAGACTTAAATGTGGGAGGTATAATTGGGAAATTTGCAGATGACACAAAAATTGGCTGTGTAGCTGATGGTGAAGAGGATAGCTGTTGTCTCCAGAATGATATCACTGGTTTGGTTGAGTGGGCAGAAATGTGGCAAATGGAATTCAATCTGGAAAAGTGTGAGGTAATGCGTTTAGGGAGGGCAAACAAAGCGAGGGAATACTCAATAAATGGGAGGATATTGGGAGAGGTTGAGGAAGTGAGAGACCTTGGAGTGCATGTCCACAGGTCCCTGAAGATGACAGGACAGGTGGATAAGGTGGTAAATAAAGCATATAGAATGCTTCCCATTATCGGCCGAGGTATTGAATACAAAAACAGGGATGTAATACTGGAACTGTATAAAACGCTGGTTAAGCCACAGCTGGTGTTTTGTGTACAGTTCTGGTCACCACATTACAGGAAGGACATAATTGCTCTGGACAGATTACAGAGAAGATTTACAAGAATGCTGCCAGGGTTTGAAAATTGCAGCTATGAGGAGAGATTGGATAGGCTGGGGTTGTTTTCCTTAGAACAGAGGAGGCTGTGGGGTGACCTAATTGAGGTGTACAAAATTGTGAGCGGCCTACATAGGGTGGACAGGAAAGACTTCCTTCCCCTAGCTGAGGGGTCAATTACCAGGGAGCATTGATTTGAGGCAGTTGGTGGAAGGGTTAGAGGGGACATTAGGGTGGGTGTCTGGAATTCACTGCCTATGTTAGTGGTTGAGGCTGAAACGTTCAACACATTTAAAAGCCACCTGGATATTTATCTGAAGCGCTGTAACCTGCAAGGCTATGGACCGGGTTCTGGAAAGCGGGATTAAAATGAGCGGCTATTTCCTTTTTCATATTTTTCTGGCTGGTACAGGTATGATGGGCTGAATGGCCTCTTTCTGTGCTGTAACTTTTCTATGGTTTCTATAGCACACGGAGAGAATGACACTTGCCCACTACATTCTGACAGCAATGACCAGCACCATCGAGGTGCAGGCATCAGTAATGTGTCCAGGGAGTGTGAGGATGGACTGTCACTTTGGTCTGAAGGCCGCACAGACACAGGGAAGAGGCCCTGGACTGAGACACCTGCCTTTATCTTGTGCAGGTACCCATGTTTCACATCTGAGTGACAAGAACACTGCTCATCAGAACAAGGAGCCATAGGCAGGGGAACATTCTTGGGAGTTTATTGACAATAGTGAACATTATTAACAAGTGAATAACACCCGTACCCAGGCTGTGCAACTACATCTTAACTTTCCTAACCCTGCTGCTATGTCTTGGTGCTCTCTGGACATCCACAGTGGAGGTGGAGGCAGGGTGCTGACTGCTACACCCTGTCTGTGATGACCTTGGCGGGTGTCCTCTGGAGGGCTGAGACTTGGAGGGCCCCGGCCTGCTTTGGGTGTCCTGCTGTGGGCCAGCTACACCCTCCTCGGCCAGTGGAGCTGGAGCTGCGGGGGTCACAGGAAGAGGGGATTTGCATCGAACGGACAGTCTGATAGTCACCTGGGTGGATGGCCCTGGGGTATTGAGCTGTTGGTCCTCCTCCCTATGGGTGCTTTACAGTACCTGGCTGATCCCTTGAGGAGAAGGGGAAGCTGGAGTGAGATCGAGCTGCCCCTCACCCCTCTCGCGTTGACACTGTTGGCAGCCGATTATGCCGTCAGCGATTGAGTTCAGTGCAGGACTGATGTCCTGGATCAAGGTCTCCATGGTGGCCACTATCCTGCCAGTGTTGACCTGGGTGCATCGGCATGTCGGCGCTATCACCTCAGACTGAAGGCAGATGGACTCCTCCATTGTCCCTTGCAACCTGAGGAGTGCAGCAGACATCCCTTCCTGATGTTCCCCTGATTGTCTTTGCAACTTCAACAACTGATTGAGGACCGAGTCCAGAGGGTGATAATCTGACTCGGACTCAGCAGATTCCTGTCTCCAGCAGCCCTCCCAGTGCCGGTGACCAAGGATGTCCCTGCCTCCGCTCGCTGTGGAACAGATTGTGTGCTGTGCTCACCAGATTGTGATCCTGAGGCTGCTCTACATCTTGGTCCCACCGAGGTGTGTGTCTCTGTGGCTGGGGGAGGGTGTGGGTGAGGGCCATGATGGGTCTTTAATGGTGCTGCCCTCAGGGTCCTCATTCGAGGTGCTCTCGGTGTTGTGGTCGGGGTCAAGGCTGCCTGGGGACGATGTGTCAGATGTGCCTAGGACAGAAAATGGAGATTATTAGTGCTTGGCAGCCGCGTTACAGTGGACTCAGAGTAGTGTTGAGAGAGGGACGATGTGGTGCAGGATCCTCATGTGGGCATTCGCCGCCGACCTCACTGTCACCACAGGAACAGTCGGCGTCCTCTCCGGCCAGCTCCAACACGCGACTCTCGAACGGAGTGAGGACCCTGATGTCTGGCACTCCACCCCCGGTCTGGGACCTCACTCACTGATTATGAGAGATCTTGTCCTGGATAAAGAAAGATGGAGAGAGTGTGAGCAAGATGCATGCCAGGCCAAATGAGAAGGATGCCAGGCGTGCGTCTGTGCTGAGTGGAGCCATGGGCAGGATGAGGAGGTGATCTCCAGAGGAGATGAGGCCAGATGGAGATGTGAGGGTGTGTGAGAGAGAGTGAGTGCTGATGTCCCTCGAGCTGGCAATGAGTGAGATGCCAGTGAATGTGTGATGGGCTTGTGAATGGGTGAGTTGCAATTGATGACATGGTTGTCTTACCTTGGTGGCACGGATGAGATCATTCATCTGTTTTCTGCACTGGATGGTCAACCTTTTGTGTGCAGCATTGGCACTGACCACCTCTACCACCGCCTCCCAAGCCGGAGTGGTGAGACTGATGGGCCTCCTGTGGCCAGAGCTGGGGGTAGGGGTCATCGCGATGGCCTCCACAGCATCCAGAAGGCGTCCCAGGGATGTGTCACTGAATTGGGGGGAGCTGCACTTCTCTTGGTTTCCAGGGCTATGTCCTTACCAGAGCAGACCTGGGATGTAAGTATTGAGAAGTGTGCGCACGGCTGCATGGGGCCGGTGTGAGGGAGCGGTGAGGTAACGGTGTGGTGGGCCAATCGGAGGCCGCCCACCAGCGATCCAGCATGTTTTCTTTGACTGCGTAATTTATGAGGCGAGAAGGGTGGTCATAATGGCGCCATGGCAACCATCGGGTAAAATGTCTTTTCTCGCACCCACTACTGCACTTTAGTGCGAATCAGGGACAATTCCACCTTTAGGTTCCAAGCCTCTTGGGCTTTAGAATATAGACTTTAGCCTGTTTGAACAGTAGATTGCCTGTACCAAAAAGCGGAGAATCTTAGCACGAGCATCACTCGGAGTATTTATCCCTGCTCCTGTTGTTCATTTTCTTTCTCCTTTCCTGATGATCCTGAAGTTAACTGGGTATCAGCTCTCCAGCTGACTACAACCACCACAACCAACATCGGAGTCAAGTCTAATCCCGTTCTCCGTGGTCACAGCACCTCCTGTCTGTCTGGAAGAAACCTGGCCCCGGTATCCCATCCAGCCCCCAGCATCATTCCTGTTTATCTTCTCCAATTGTAGCATCAAATCTACTTGTGTTACCTCCAAGCTGAATGACTCCAGTACCCTCCTCCCCCACCAACCCCACCCTTCATAAACTGCAGCTCATCCCAAAGATCCGCTGCCCGAATTCTAACTTTTGGGTTTCAAGCAGAAAATGCTGGAAAAACTCAGCCGGTCTGACAACATCTGGGGAGAGACAAACAGTGTTAAGGTTTCGAGTCCAATAGGACTCTCCAAAGGAACTAGAGAGAGGAGGAAATGTGATGGATTTTATGCTATTGAAAAGGGGGTGCAGGTGGAGCACAATAGGACAAAGATAGGTTGGAGGGCAGAAGAGATTGAATGGAACAGAAGACAAAGGGAGCAGTAATGATAGTGTTAAAGACAAAAGCTTTGATTCATAATGGGTGTTAATAGCAGAGTAAAGGGTCAGCACTGTTAGAAAGCAAAGTAGCAGAATGTGTTAATAGCAGAGTAAAGGGTCAGCACTGTCTGTAAGCAAAGTAGTAGAATGTGTTAATAGCAGAGTAAAGGGTCAGCACTGTCTGAAAGCAAAGTAGCAGAATGTGTTAATAGCAGAGTAAAGGGTCAGCATTGTCTGGAAGTAAAGTAGCAGAATGTATTAATAGCAGAGTAAAGGGTCAGCACTGTCTGAAAGCAAAGTAGCAGAACGTGTTAATAACAGAGTAAAGGGTCAGCACTGTCTGAAAGCTAAGTAGCAGAATGTGTTAATAACAGAGTAAAGGGTCAGCACTGTCTGAAAGTAAAGTAGCAGAATGTGTTAATAGCAGAGTAAAGGGTTAGCACTGTCTGAAAGTAAAGTAGCAGAATGTGTTAATAGCAGAGTAAAGGGTTAGCAGTGTCAGAAAGCAAAAACATGAGAACAAGATACAGGCTGATACTAGGGGCGAGAATAGCAAAATGGAGGAGAGTTTGTGGTCTGTTTGGTAACTTTTGAACAATTATCTGAAGATAAAGAATTTTCAGGGTTAGAGGGAAAAGGTGGGGGAGTTGTTCTTGGTGAGAGCCAGCACAGACAAGATGGTCCAAATGGCCTCCTTCTGTGCTGTAATTAGTCTGTGATTCTAACACACACCAAGTCCTGTTCACTATTACCCCTGTGTTTGTTGACATTCATTGGCTCCCGATCTGAGAAACCCTCAAATGTAGGATTCTCATGTTCAAATCCCTCCATGGCCTCTCCCACCCTAAGTTGAGCACTTCAACTTTCCAAGATCTCTGTACTCCTTCCATTCTGGCCTCTTGCATATCTCCGATTCCTTCTGACCGGCCATGCCTTCAGCTGCCTTGGCCTTAATCTCCTGAATTTCTTCCCTAAACTTCACTTGGTCAAATATCCTGACCGTTCCTCAGGTGGCTCGCTATCAGATTTTCCCTGATAAAGCTCCTGTGAAGTGCCAAAGGATGTTTTTACTATTGCTAAAAATGCTACATAAATGTAATTGTTGTAAAGTATCTAACTCCACCTCAGAATGACTGTTCCACCTAGACCAGGTTTACACTCCCTCACGTTCACCCCAAACCATCAGAGTTAAGGAAGGTGATGGGCAGCCACCTTAACCCGTTAGCCTAATCCAGATTCGAACCTACATCACCAAGAGGGCCCAAGTCCCCCTCAGGCCTCCCGGCCTCCTCCCCATTCTTTGGTGGCTCCTTCCAGACCCCCGACCTTCACCACAAGAAGGACCAGGCGTGTGGGAACACCACCACCCCAAGGATCCCCTCCAATACCTACGCCGGCTTGACTTGGGCATGTGTCAGCCATGCCTTCATCATCGCTGGGTCAAAATCCCACAGCAGGGCGTCTCGTGGATGGCGCGGTTTCCCTTCCCGCCATCCAAGGGGCCGGCGGGGAACACGTCGCTGCCAACACTGGCTGCCCCACAGCCGTTTAACACTCCAGCGAATGTTCATCGCCTGGGGATGGGCCCTCACTCGGGAGGAGGTCCTGCCTGAGGAAGCCGATGGCCAATCTGACTGGGGGACTGGGTTGGGGGGAATGGAACTACCTGAGCGGGACTTGCAAAGGGCCAGCAGGTCCACGATGGGCTGAACGGCCTCCTTCGGCGCTGTAACCATTCTATGATCCTCCGCTTTGAGTAGCACGATGGGGGGGTCTTTAACATCCACGGGAACCAGGGGGCAAGGCCTCAGTTTAACTATTCCCGGCGCGCTCTGTTTTTATTTCAGATTTCCAGCAGCTGCAGCATTTTGCTTTTGTCTCGGGTTAACATTTCAGGGGGGATGGGGGGTGGGGAAAGGGGCATCTTTGACAGACCAGCGCTCCCTCCCCCCACATTGTCAGCCTGGCTTTCGCATTCAAATCTCTATGTGGGCTTCAACCTCATGCTGCGTC